>NC_053395.1:83901079-84034239 GCF_905171765.1 Bufo bufo
ATGAGGGGGTAGAGGAGTAGAGGAAAGTGGCATCCTCTTCACCCTCACGGCCGACTTCGTATCAGAGGCAAGATATGCGTATGCCTCTTAAGCCGAGTAAACTCGTTGAGATGGACGGGCAATTTTTATTTTATTGGGGTGTAACGAGTGAAATATGTAAAACTTTAGAGTGGGGTGTGAATGAGGTGCTTTCACACGTGAAGGGGCTTGTAATAAATTGAAATTAAATGTAGGAGAAAAAAAAAAAAAAAAAAAGTGAAAAAATAAGCAGACTCAATCAGTAACAGACACTACTGATCGGTATTACCGTATTTTTCGCTTTATAAGACGCACCTAGGTTTTTGAAGAGGAAAATAAGAAAAAAATATTTTGAACTAATGGTAATCTGCGGATGACTGTTATGGGGGGGGGGGGGGGGGGGGGGGGGGCTCTGCGGATGACACTCATGGGGCTCTGCGGATGACACTCATGTCATCCACAGATCCCCATAAGTGTCATCTACAGATCCCCCATCAGATGCATCAGTGTGGAGGGAGGAGGCGGGGACACTCATGGCGGGGCCCGATGCAGTGACTCTACTCTAATACACCGGCGTCTCCCTCGGTCATGCGCCGCCTGCCGCAGCTCCCTCCTCATGCGCCGCCTGCCGCAGCTCCCTCCTCATGCGCCGCCTGCCGCAGCTCCCTCCTCATGCGCCGCCTGCCGCAGCTCCCTCCTCATGCGCCGCCTGCCGCAGCTCCCTCCTCATGCGCCGCCTGCCGCAGCTCCCTCCTCATGCGCCGCCTGCCGCAGCTCCCTCCTCATGCGCCGCCTGCCGCAGCTCCCTCCTCATGCGCCGCCTGCCGCAGCTCCCTCCTCATGCGCCGCCTGCCGCAGCTCCCTCCTCATGCGCCGCCTGCCGCAGCTCCCTCCTCATGCGCCGCCTGCCGCAGCTCCCTCCTCATGCGCCGCCTGCCGCAGCTCCCTCCTCATGCGCCGCCTGCCGCAGCTCCCTCCTCATGCGCCGCCTGCCGCAGCTCCCTCCTCATGCGCCGCCTGCCGCAGCTCCCTCCTCATGCGCCGCCTGCCGCAGCTCCCTCCTCATGCGCCGCCTGCCTGCTTATCTCACTTTATGAATGAACGGGCAGGCGGCGCATGACAGAGCGAGCTGGGGCAGGCGGCGCATGACAGAGCGAGCTGGGGCAGGCGGCGCATGACAGAGCGAGCTGGGGCAGGCGGCGCATGACAGAGCGAGCTGGGGCAGGCGGCGCATGACAGAGCGAGCTGGGGCAGGCGGCGCATGACAGAGCGAGCTGGGGCAGGCGGCGCATGACAGAGCGAGCTGGGGCAGGCGGCGCATGACAGAGCGAGCTGGGGCAGGCGGCGCATGACAGAGCGAGCTGGGGCAGGCGGCGCATGACAGAGCGAGCTGGAGCAGGCGGCGCATGACAGAGCGAGCTGGAGCAGGCGGCGCATGACAGAGCGAGCTGGAGCAGGCGGCGCATGACAGAGCGAGCTGGAGCAGGCGGCGCAGGACAGAGCGAGCTGGAGCAGGCGGCGCATGACAGAGCGAGCTGGAGCAGGCGGCGCATGACAGAGCGAGCTGGAGCAGGCGGCGCATGACAGAGCGAGCTGGAGCAGGCGGCGCATGACAGAGCGAGCTGGAGCAGGCGGCGCATGACAGAGCGAGCTGGAGCAGACGGCGCATGACAGAGCGAGCTGGAGCAGACGGCGCATGACAGAGCGAGCTGGAGCAGACGGCGCATGAGGAAGGAGATGCGGCAAGCGGCAGATGACCGAGGGAGATGCCGGTCTGCGCCGTCTTAATGCTATACTTACGGTACTACAGTAAGTACCGTACAGAGCATATACAATTAGATATAGATCAGATTGAATGTTTAACAGTTGCGGGGCCCGGTGTATTAGAGTAGAGTCACTGCACCGGGCCCCGCCATGAGTATCCCCGCCTCCTCCCTCCACACTGATACTTCGCTGGCTGCGCTGTGCGGCATAGCGGCCAGCGAAGTATTCGCTTTAGAAGACGCACGGCAATTTTCCCCCCCACTTTTGGGGGGGAAAAAAGTGCGTCTTATAAAGCAAAAAATACGGTAAGTGGTTTTAAAATGCACGCACGCAGATGGTGCGTTCGTGCAAAATGGTAAACTGACAACACTAACTGAAATGGATATATAGATATATATTATATATCTATATATCTCTCCATCTATCACTAACTGCAGGTCTTTTTTCACAGAAAAAAAAACAAAAACAAAAATGTGCCGATATAAATGAGCACACTAGTTATCAGTTATAGAAATATAGAGCTCTCTATATATTTATATAAACCCCTAACCACTTTTTTTGGTTCAAAAAACGCAAAAAAGTTATCCCCCGGTGCTGAGCAGGCAGGCATGTACTGAACAGCACTTGGCGGTCACCGCTCGCACGCAGAAGAAGAAAAAATAAATAAAGCGCAGGTACCAAATGACGTCCGTTAGGGACAGGGACGGAGGGTGGTCTAGGGATCTGGAACTGATGCAAATAGGGAAGGGGGGGGGGGGGGGGGATTTAATTATTGCAGCAGTTCCAGATGTTTTTATTTTCTTCTTTCAGCAGGTAGAATCGCAGTAAAAGTGCAGTGGTGTGGAACCACAAATCCCAGCAGGTCAGATACAGCACAGAGAGGCACAGGTCCACTCTGCATGCAGTCACCAGCTAGAATGGCTGCATGCAGGGAGGATCTGCCCTTTCCTGTGCAGCTGGCGCTGCCATTGGCTGGAGCGTTGTTCCAGCCAATAGCAGCGCTGGCAGGGGACGCCAAACACTAGTACTGGTGTCCCCTGCTTGACCCAGGGGAAACAGGTTCTGACCAGTTCAGCACCAGTCACCCCTGTACAAACAGTGTTCCACCCCCCTGCAGCTTCCTGGATGAATGAAAAATCATCCGGGGTTGCGATTGGCTGATTTCTGCAGACTGGCCAATCGCAGCGATCCATGTTGCAGGGGCGCAGAAAAACCTCCATCTGCCCCTTGGGAAGATGGCTGCCTGCCGTCCTGAGCAGCCATCATCACCCAGTCACCGGGCGATTTCGCTCAAAGACCGGGTGAACACCGCGCCGTAGCTCTACGGCGCTGGTACTTTAAACCCAGTTCCTAGCGCCGTACAGCTACGGCGCTGGTATCCTACGGGTTAAAGGTCTGCGCATGCGCAGACCGGAAAACTGGATCCGTTTTGCCAGAACACTTGGTGCCGGATCCGGCATTAAAGGGTTTCTATCACTTCGTTTCACCTATTTAGCTTTCAGACACTAGCGATCCGCTAGTGTCTGCTTTATCTAACCATCCTAATATAAGAGCTTATTGTCCTGCCGTTTAGCTAAAAAAAATAACTTATATAGATATGCAAATGAGCCTCTAGGTGCTATGGGGGCGTCATTAGCACCTAGAGGCTCCGTCTACCTTAACAAACTGCCGCCGCCAAGCGCGTCCCACCAGCCCGCCCATCTCCTCCGGAATGCGATGCTCCTCGTATTCGGCGCATGCGCAGTGAATGTCTGATCGCTTCCCTGCTCAGACATCTCCACTGCGCCTGCGCCGATGACGTCATAGTGCTCCGAGGAACAGGCGCAGTGGAGATGTCTGAGCAGGGAAGCGGTCAGACATTCACTGCGCATGCGCCGAATACAGACGCGCACAAGTAGCATCGCATTCCGGAGGAGATGGGCGGGCTGGAGGGACGTGCTGGGCGGCGGCAGTTTGTGAAGGTAGACGGAGCCTCTAGGTGCTAATGACGCCCCCATAGCACCTAGAGGCTCATTTGCATATCTATATAAGTTATTTTTTTAGCTAAACGGCAGGACAATAAGCTCTTATATTAGGATGGTTAGATAAAGCAGACACTAGCGGATCGCTAGTGTCTGAAAGCTAAATAGGTGAAACGAAGTGATAGAAACCCTTTAATGCATTTAAATGGAAAATAATGCCGGATCTGGAATTCCACCAAGAGTTCCGGAATTTTGAACGGAGAAAATACTGCAGCATGCTGCTGGATTTTCTCCGGCCAAATACCGTAAGAGGGACTGAACTCAAGACATCCTGATGCATACTGAACGGATTGCTCTCCATTCAGAATGCGGATAAAACTGATCAGTTTTTTCTGGTATTGAGCCCCTAGGGTGGAACTCAATACCGGAAAACTAACGCAAGTGTGAAAGTACCCTAACTTTCACATCTGCGGCACTGTGGTCTGGCTGCCAGTTCCGGCAGAGAATGCCATGCATAAAGCGAAGTGCTTTGTCCAGCCGATTCTTGGCATATTTTCCTGCATTGTGGATGGAACACCGCTGCAACCCATTACAGTTAATAGCGTTTGAGGGCATTCCGGTTGCATCCGGGTGTGCCATTTCTGGAGAATTCTGGCAGGCTGTTCTGGCGGAATCCACGCCGCGGATGTGAAAGTAGCCTAACTAGCTAAACATGAAGCCTGTAGTGATCCAGCCACACACCATAATGATCAACAGGTCAGGAGCATGATCACTTAGGCCTCTTTCACACAAGTTAGTTAGTTCTGATTATTCATTTCAATGGGTCTATGCACGAGCATTGTTCTTCACACATAATTTTTGTGTTGCGAGAGAATCGCAGCATGTTCTATATTCTGCGTTTTTCACGCAGCCTTGGCCCCATAGAAGTGAATGGGGCTTCAGTGAAAAACAGAAGATTGTATCCAGGTGCAATGCATTTTTCACTGACTGATGCTAGATTTTTTTTTTTTGTGAAAAACGTATCAAAACTGACTGCATCTACACAGGAAAAAACAAACATTAAACGCAATTGCAGACAAAACTGACAACTTGCGAAAGGGTGAGAGTTTCACTGAACGCATCCTGATGCAATCTGTATCGTTCATGTGAAAGGTCTTAGAAATGAACTGGACACGATTGAGGTGTACAAGCTTACCTTTGCAATGTCTGTGCAGTACATCTA
Source organism: Bufo bufo (assembly GCF_905171765.1). Classification (NCBI taxonomy): domain Eukaryota; kingdom Metazoa; phylum Chordata; class Amphibia; order Anura; family Bufonidae; genus Bufo; species Bufo bufo. The sequence continues at coordinate 83,906,045 of NC_053395.1, forward strand.
ATGCAGCAATTAGAAATTCATGTGCATCCTGTTGCTCGTACCCTGCTAAATGCCGTGCATGTGTCCATACTAGGTGCAGTAGCCTATAGGGAATGTGTGGAGAACGGTGCCCAGAGTAAAACTAATTAATGAGGAGAAAAGAAAATAAATCACTGTAGATCAAAACTGCATGATACCATACAGTAAAGTTAGGGAACATTCTTACATACAGAACTGAACACAAGCTCTACAGACAAGGAAACCCACAACATCTGTATAAAATGTGCAAGCTTGTGCACACAATAAGACTTCCAAGTTACATTATCTCCATCTAGTGGTGAAGGCTGTGTTACGTCATAATGCAGACCAAAGCCTCAAACAACATTCAAGTCATCCAGGTCATTACTGCAGTCATCTCAGAATCCACAAATTATACATAGTGGGCTAGAAGTGCATGTAAAGCTAGGTTGACATCTGTGGCAAAATTCTAGTTCCAGCAAAGGAAAAGAAAACCAGAAACAACAGATCTGGTCGGCATATGTTGGACACCACTAGATCCCACTGACCATAATGGAGTCCGCAGGGTTTCCAGCATGCATACCGACATTCTGCTGAACAAAATACTGCTGCATGTAGTGGTATTTGGGCAATTTTCAACAGAGGTTCCTGCTGGAGCCTCCACTACAGATGTGACTCTAGACTACTAGAGTAGTGATGCCAGTGTGGTGTACATGTCATCTCTTCTCAATGACAATCACTGTACAAGCATTTCAGGTTACATTTGTGACATGCATCAACAAAAACACAGTATACATTTTCAGCTTTTTTTGAGTACAGCAATGGTGTAGCTTTACACCTTAGGCCTTGTTCACCCATCAGTTATTGTGAGCGACCAGCCACCTTGGAAAGGGCTTTGCTATAGTTTACTGCACAGATACCGCCAAAACATTGGATTACACTCACTGTGGCCACTTCATTATCATAATTGGTGTGGTTCCCCACAGATCATAAAATGATTACAAAATCCCTTTACCTAAGGTACCACTGTTTATAATGATAGAATTTCAGTGGCTCAACCAACCTAATCTACAGTGTGGTGCACTCTCCACGACACACCCTAGGTCAGTAATTACACAGGAATAAAAGTCTAAAGTTTGGAGCGCACACAACTATCCGATGTTCTCAGATAGTTGTGGCCTTTCAGACTTTGGACTTTTACCACTGTTTATAGCCGAGATACCATCAGGTCTTACTAACGGTAGTCATATTTAAAAGTAAAATTTAGATGAACCAATAATTGTCTAGATTATCAGTGAACACTCGTTCACGATAATCTGCCCATCTAAATGTGCGGCCGATCAGCCGATGAACAACCAAAACGCTCGTTCATCAGGTGATCCTGTCGTTCTTGCAGGCACCACCGATCGTTTCTTCTTTATGGGGACGAGTGAATCGCAATACTGTGAAGGAGATCGCTACATGTAAATGTAAATCAGCTGGTTGACGAGAAGGCACGTGCCGTGCCAGCGCAGCCTTCTCCATGCTGCGACAGCAAGCAGGTAAACAATGGAGAAAGCAGCGCTGACATGGTGCAGGCCTTCTCTTCAACCAAATGATCAGCAGGGGTGTCAGATCCACATATTGATGACCTATCCTGAGGATAGGTCAATGAAAAATAACTTGGACCACCCCTTTAAGAAAACCTGTAATTTATACATTTAGATCTCTGCTCTTCCTAAACTTAAAAGGGTTGTCCAAGTTCAGAGCTGAACCCAGACATACCCATAATTTCACCCTAGCAGCCCCCTGACTTTAGCATCGGAGCAGTTCATGCTCCGATGCTCTCCTTTGCCCTGCGCTAAATCGCGCAGGGCGAAGGCTCTTTGGTTTACAATCACACAATGTCGGGCGGAAGATTCCGCCCGGCAGTGTGTTCGGTAACGACCCCGGCTGTGATGGGCGTGCTTTAGCGCTGCCCTAGCAGTTTTACTGGCTAGGTCAGTGCTAAAGCCCACCCATCAGTGCCGGTGACATCACCGGGCTCCCTGGCAGCCCCATGGAGAGCCCAGTAAGTCACCGGATCTCCAAAAAATGCCTTTGCCCTGCACGATTTAGCGCAGGGCAAAGGAGAGCATCGGAGCATGAACTGCTCCGATGCTCAAGTCAGGGGGGCTGCCTGGGTGAAAATGGAGGTATGTCCGGGTTCAGCTCTGAACCTGGACAACCCCTTTAAGTCCACTCTTGTGTACAGCCAATGACTGACAGCTATCTCTGTATACACACTTCTACAGGAAATACTAACCATCACTGTTAAGATGGCTTTGTGTATAACTAAAGTCATGAAGAGCAGAGATTTTGAAGTATAAATTACAAGTTTTACTGAATCTTCTCCCACAAAACTGTATAAACCTGCTCTATAACGTGCCGCCTGCAGGTTGCACTGCATTTTATAGTGACAGGTTCTCTAACTAAATTTCTACCTTTAAAATCGTGTTTTGACAGCTGTTATTGCAGCCATTGGCTTGTTAGGATAGAATGGAGGTTTCCAAGCTGTAAGACTGTGCCGGCGTTCATCGCACATTAATTTAGTGTTCCTACAGCTATGTAATGTGTAGAAGCTTTGCTTTCCGAGAAGACCCGGCACCGTTTTGCTTCCAATAATTCCACTCTCCTTGCATGACACCCACAATTTGTGGCTTACATACAGAGAATTTACTCGTGTCATCACAAGCTATAATTCTCATGTGTTTTTAGTAGATCGTCATATTTTGCTCCTGACTACCTCATCAGCATTTTTTTCTTCTGTTACCGTACTAGCAACTAGTGTACGATTACTGTGCGTTACAGAAATGTAAAGCATCCAAACAGATTGAGGAAATAACTGCGAGGACTGGTGGGATTGAAATGGCTCATCAGTAAAGCACATCTTAAGAGATCATATATTCAACAGGGATTTCTGTCCCAGTAAAAAAAAAAAAAAAAAAAAAAGTAAAAAAGGGGTACAGCTGCCCAGGACTGGGACAGGGCACAATACTGTACTGCCCAAAATACACAGGTGTCTCCCCATAGCTTTTGTCAGACTGGCCACAAAACTGGAATAGGTGGGATAATTTAACTATGTCTATGCAGGAGACTTTGAGATGTGGATCAGAATAACAGAGCTAATTAGGTCATTATACTGATGTATTAATCAGCACAGAATTTGGGCCTAAAATGACACACTGCAATACATTTTTAAGCAGAACTTCTATATTGAAAAGTTAAAGGGGTATTCCGGTAGGTAAAAGTTATCCCCTATCCTATAACTGATCTCAAGAACTGTGCCTTATGCCCCCTTGCTGCTCCCCTAAAATGATCAGAGTGTCTGGTCACACATGTGCACAGGCGGCTCCATTCATTTGAATAGGATTTACGGAGATAGCCAAGTACAGCACTCACCTCCGCACGCATGCGCGACCGGCTGCTCTGGTCATTTTAGGGGAGCAGCAAGTGGATGGGCCCCTGTTCTCGTGATCGGTGGGGGTCCAAGCAGTTGGATACTTGATAAAGGGGTATTCCAGTAGTTACAAGTTAAGATAGGATGTATAAAGCCCATTCACACACAAAGATCATAATCCCGAAACCGTAGAACAAAAATGGAGAAAACAACAAGACATACACTTCAGTAAGAACTAGATCAGGGATCAGCAACCTCCGGCACTCCAGCTGTTCTGAAACTACACCTCCCAGAATCCACCTTTCACTTTTTTTTGTAAATTCTTTATTTAAATTTTCAAATGTTTTTTGAACAGACAAAAATATCAGTGAAGGGACGCAGCCCAACAATTGTATTAGGTGTATTTAAACATATATAAGCAACTGAATCAAATAAAAAGACTGAATAGCATAGACATCTACTTAACATCCGGTATCCGGAGTGTGAACAGAAGCATAATACAGTAAGAGAGAGGTGTGAATCTAAGAAAGGAGAGATGAGAGGAGGGTGGGATGGGGAGAAAAGAGAAAACAAAAAACACCCTTCTGGATTCTATGCTGTCAATGTTGTGTATTCCTGTCTCCTTTCATTTCTATGGGAGTTACAAGAACAGTTAAGTATGCATGCTGGGAGTTGTAGTTTCAGAGCAGCTGGAGCGCCGAAGATTATCGATCCCTGGACTAGATAACATTGTTTGATCCAATCTCAGTGAAGAGACTGACCAGGGCATGCTAAAACAGGACACCTAACAGACAGAAAGCACTCTGATCGGCAATGTACCTACCTCCTGAAAGAGTGTGGACATTTCACAAACCAAGCACGAGTTTGGGCTTTGCATTTCACATTTGTGACGGTCAGAGAGGAAGAAGTCTCGTAGCAGAGGAGTGTGGGTAAGTGCCTGGACAATACAGTTCATAAAACATGTGTTCCCAAGATTTATTAAACCTCGCAAACCTGTGATGAAGATGAAAAGTTGTCAGACATAAAAAGACTTCAGTATACAGCAGCGGATGTATTCTTAGCAGGAATTAATTTCATTTCAGTTTCGTTAATCAGATTTAAGTACTCATGCACACAGCTGTGTCCTTATTTCGATGCGCGAACCATGCCTTCTGCGTGCATGCCACATTTTTCTCACTTCCATCAGTAGAAATGACTATTCTTATCCACAATGCAGACCAGAATAGGACATTCTGTAACCCGCAGAACGGCCAAATGGATCCGCAAAAATACGCCCGTTTGCATTGCCTCAGAAATTAAATAGGTCAGTGTGCTATCCACACAGCATATGGAGGACTTAGTTCGAAAAATACTATTGTTTAATATATTTTTTTTTTAATGCCCCTGCCATCTTGTAAGGATACATCTAGCATTATCTGTACGGACGGTGGAGCAAGGAAGGTCTGCTTACTGTAGAGAAAAGGGACTGAAAAGCAGCAACAAGCAGCCTTATCCAGCAGTCATTAAATTCTATACCATTCAATGAGATATAGCAGCTTTGCTTTATAGACTGGGAAAAGCATCACTGGATGAGACCACAAAGGGTAAATAACACATCACAACAGTCAATGCCAACACTATATAGTGCATCTACAATAGCAGTATAGAAGAGTCAGTAACAAATTACCCATAATGTGAGTCTGTCCAGGATGGCACCAACCCTGATGAAGGGTCACCGAAACAAACATTGGGATTGGCACCATCCTGAACAGAGATAAATGCTGCTATTGTAAATGCACTTTATAAAGTCAGTAGGGATGAAACATCTGAAGTCAATTTGCATAAAAATTCATTTCAGCACACGCTCCGTACAGTATTAGAATGCATTTGCTCTGATGAGCCGAAGTTATTACTTTGCGAAGTCTCACGAGACTTCGCATAATACCTTCAGAAATGGATTTCTACTGTAAAAACGAGATTTTTGTATAACTTACCAGTAAAATCTCTTTCTCGCTCTTCCTTGGGGGACACAGAAGACCTTGGGTATAGCTCAGCTCCCTAGGAGGCGTGACACTAGGTGAAAACTGTTAAGCCCCTCCTCCAGCAGCTATACCCTCAGCCTGGAGAGAGAGACTGCCAGTTGCGTGTCCAAGTAGTGAGAAAAGGCAATGTCCAACAAGTGGAACCAACAAGCCAACTACCAAATGGGGTAAACCAAGTCCGGAAAACAGTGTAGAAAAAAAAAACCAAATAAATGGGTGGGTGCTGTGTCCCCCAAGGTAGAGCGAGAAAAAGATTTTACTGGTAAGTTACACAAAAATCATGTTTTCGCGCCCATTTTCCTTGGGGGACACAGAAGACCTTGGGACATCCGAGAGCAGTCCAAGGGGGGGGGGGGGGGGGGGAACGACCACAGCACCAAGGCGAAGCACCCGAAGGCATCAAGGAACCGCCGCCTGCAAAACCAGGCGGCCCAAGGCAGCATCCGCCGAAACCCAAGTATGCACCCTGTAGAACTTGGTAAGGCGTGCAAGGAAGACCGGTGGCCGCCTTGTACAATTGCGCGGCCGAAGCCCAATGTCTCCGGCCCAGGAGGCACCAACCGCTCTGGTGGAATGAACGGTGACACCGAAGGCGGAACCCTGCCCTTGGTGCGGTAACCTCAGCAATAGCCATTCTGATGAAGCGGGGGAAAGCCACCCTGGAGGCCGTCAAACCTTTGCGCGGACCTCCTGGAACCACAAGAGTACGAGTGTCGACAAGAGCCGGTGATCTCCAAGTAAAACTGCAAGGCCCGAACAACGTCCAATCGAAGAAGTGTCCGTTCCCGGGGGTGGGAAGGGGAGGACGATGGCCTCGTTGAGATGAAAGGCAGATACCACCTTCAGAAGGAAGGAAGGGACGGGATGGAGAACACCCCTGTCCTGGGGAAGGACAGAAGGCTCAGAACGAGAAGGGCCGCCATTCAGACACCCGTCAGAGACACGATGGCTACAGAAACACAACCGTACAGGACAGAAGCAGTAGAGAGAACTTCTGTAACGACTCCAAGGGAAAGCTTGGAGTGCCGAGAGCTCAGTATGTAGTTCCTAGGGCAGTACCGACGGTACAGAGGAACCAATGAGCCACTCCATGGAAGGTGGTCTTGACAGGCCCAAGAGGGGCCAGGGAACGCTGGAAGAGGATGGACAGCGCCGACACTTGACCCTTCAAGGAACAGAGTCCCAGTCCCAGGTCCAGGCCGGACTGGAGAAGGCAGAGTGGGGGAATGCCCAGCTTCTCACAGAAACCCAGGTAAGAACTCTAAGGCCCCTTTCACACGGGCGAGTATTCCGCACGGATGCGATGCGTGAGATGAACGCATTGCACCCGCACTGAATACCGACCCATTCATTTCTATGGGGCTGTTCACATGAGCAGTGATTTTCACGCATCACTTGTGCATTGCGTGAAAATCGCAGCATGCTCTATATTCTGCGTTTTTCACGCAACGCAGGCCCCATAGAAGTGAATGGGGTTGCGTGAAAATCGCAAGCAAGTGCAGATGCGGTGCGATTTTCACACACGGTTGCTAGGAGACGATCGGGATGGAGATCCGATCATTATCATTTTCCCTTATAACATGGTTATAAGGGAAAATAATAGCATTCTGAATACAGAATGCATAGTAAGATAGCGCTGGAGGGGTTAAAATAAATAAATAATTTAACTCACCTTAATCCACTTGCTCGCGCAGCCCGGCATCTCCTTCTGTCTCCTTTGCTGAACAGGACCTGTGGTGACGTCACTCCGGTCGGATCATGTGATGACCGGAGTGACGTCACCAGTTGAGTTAATTTTTATTTATTTATTTTAACCCCTCCAGCGCTATTGTACTATGCATTCTGTATTCAGAATGCTATTATTGTCCCTTATAACCATGTTATAAGGGAAAATAATACAATCTACAGAACACTGATCCCGAGCCCGAACTTCTGTGAAGAAGTTCGGGTTTGGGTACCAAACATGCGTGATTTTTCTCACGCGAGTGCAAAACGCATTACAATGTTTTGCACTCACGCGGAAAAATCGCGGGTGTTCCCGTAACGCACCCGCACATTTTCCCGCAACGCCCGTCTGAAAGAGGCCCAAGTCCGATAATAGATCCTGGACGAAGCACGGCCGGGAGCGAACACTAGCGTGCCCGCTGGAATCGCCTGGGCAAGCGGGAAAAAACACAATGTGATCAGGCGCAGACCAGTAACACGGGCAGAAGAGTCCGGCAAAACTGGTCCCGTCGGCCCCCGAGCAACGTCGTCCCATATCCACCCGGAGTGGGGGAGCAGAAGGGCAGACGGAAGGAACCGAAAGGGTCCGCCCAGCATCCGACAGATGCCAGGACAAGACAGGCTAAAGTCCATGTCGATGTTGCCACCAGAGGATAGGGGTTCTACCGGTGTGGGAGATCTAAGGACAATCTGGACCGAAGGGTAGTCCTCCCAAATTACCGAGAAGGTAAGTCTACAGCAGGACCATCGCCTAGAATGGAAAACGCAATCTGCACCCAAGCGGGAGGACAGAACGCGGTAGACCCGGTAAATGGGTGCACAGCTAGTACAGCCAGTGTGAAGGAGGGAGACGGTACGAGGCCACAAGGAACACCGGAACTATCCAAGTCAACAACCATGCTCTCCCCAGAGGGGAGGGCAGTGAAGGAACAGCCTCTGAAGCCTGGCCGGGGCAGAAGCCACATCGGAGTGATATGCCCCAAGCGGGAGCCAAAACAGAGCCGGCGAGAAAAAAAGCAGTCGAGACAGAGGCTGGGCATAACACCCTCCAACCGAAAGGAGGAGTGGGTAACAGGGTAGTCATAGTAGGACAGCTCAAAAGCAGAACACCCGCTACTCTGTGAGACGCCTGGCTCACCGCCTCGCAGAAGGCGAATACCCTGAAGAACCCAAAGTGGAGGTCCCCTGGACCTGGACAATCGAGCACCCAAGAGAAGTTGGGTGACCTTCCCCAGGAGAGCGGCCGAACCTGGTAGCAGAGCAGAACTGAAGCGCAGAGGGCACCAATAGGAAGGACTCATACCACACTGCATCCGAAGAGGAGGAAATGGTAGTAGGTGAGGGAACCGTAGTCCCGCTAGAGCCAATGTAGAATTCGAGGGGCGCTGCAGACAGCACTCGCGTCCATGTGACCGCTTGCGCAGGGAAGCAATGCCGCAGGAGGACGAATGGGTACGCATCTAGGAACCACGAACACTCCCCAGGTGGAAGGGCCAACGAACATGGTGGATACAGTCACAACGGAACCGCAATATACAATCCAAACCAGAGAAGGAGTACCGCCTAGCTCGGTGGAGTAGAGAGCAAGTAGAGCCCGTTCGGGTCAGGTGGAAGCAGAATGATCGGCATGCAAGCAGTCCGCCCAGAAAGGGGGGAAATGTACCTGGCAAACACTGCAGTTGGCAAGAGTGCAAAGGCCCGCCCCAAAAGGGGGTGATGCCCAAGGCCAGTACCAACTTCAGAGAAGTAGGACATACCATATTCCGCCCAGAAGGGGGCCATGCACATGGCCGCACAGTATCCAGAAGGAACGCAGGAGGTCCGCCTAGTGAAAGGGGGACATGCACAGGGTTATCCTAGCATTAAGTGATTGTGCAATAATCCACTCAACACCGAATTTCGTGAGAGTGCAACTACTCCGCCAATGAAGGGGGACATGTACGAGTCCAGCACAGCATATACAAGGACAGCCGTGAGTCTCATAAGCGTGCAAAATTCCGCCCATGGAATGAGGGGTGGTCACACACAAGGCCAGCACCGTATCCAATGGGAGTACAAGCATTCCACCCATGGAAGAGGGCAATGCTCATGGCCAGCAACGTATCCGGTGAGAGTGCAAGCACCCCGCCATGGATGGGGGTCATGCACATGGCCAGCAACGTACCGGCGAAATAACAACCACAGTCAGTGAGAGTATGTATGCCGTCTGAGGAAAGGAGGCATGCCCATGGCCGGCAGCCAATCCAGTGAGTGCAACACACCGCCCATGGAAGGGGGCGGGGGGGAGGGGGTCATGCAGTGAATCCAGTGAGTGCAGCATACCGCCTATGGAAGGAGGTCATGCATATGGCTGGCAGCGAATCCAGCGGGAGTGCAGCGTTCCGCCTATGGAAGGGGGTCGTGCACAAGGCCAGCCCGCAGCTAGGGAGAGTGCAGTATTCCGCCTAGGAAGGGGGTCATGCACATGGCAAGCACCGTAACTGGAGAGGGTGACTAATTCTGCCTATAGAAAGGGGCGGAAAGGGGGGCATGCACTTGGCCAGCGCCGTATCCCAGGAGAGGGCAAGAGTCCGCCTAGAAGTGGAACATGCACCTGGCCAGCGCCGCAGCCGGGAAGCGCGACATGCCGCCTATGAGGGGGGCATGCATACGGCCAGCACTACTGAGATCAGGCTGCAGGGTCCTGCGCAGCCAACAAGAATTCCGTTATTTTTTTTAAACACAGCCTCTCTGAGGCAGGAAGGGGGTCACCATACAGGGGCACAGCCTCTCAGGCAGGAAAGGGGCCAGCCATACAGGCCCATGAGGAAGCCCAGATCTTAGAGGGTCTCCTCTAGATGGGAGCCGGCCCCTGGAGATGGCCGGTACCCAAAAGGTTAACAGGGATCCGGCCTGGGGGGCGGCGCAGCGATCCCCTGGGGGCGGGGGGAACCTCCAGGCGGGAAAAATTCGCGCCTGGAGAAGTTCCCGCCCCCTCCAACCGAGGACAGAATTTTGCGGCCTAGTAGGCCGAGAAGCCAGGGCCTAAATTTTTGCGGTGCCCGGCCGACCGGGGGGTACCGATGGTCGGCCAGGACATGGAGGGAGCCGGAGTGGCGCATGTACATACCGGCCGCGGGTGCCCACCCCGCGGGCAGGATGAGTCAGGGGCCCGGGAAGGAGGGCTGGAATTGCGGCAGCATCAGGAGTGGGCCCCTGGCCCTGAGCAGTGCACCGGTAAGTGGATGGGGGGACCCTGAGACCGGGTGCCCGTGAGGATAGAGGAGGGATGCCAGCATAACCCCTCCGTCAGGGGCAGCTAGGTGCGGGCCTCGTTGCAGCATTCCTCTCGCAGGGAGAAGGGAGGCAGTGCGGCTGAACCTATGTTGCAGCCTTCTGCAGCTACCTTCAGGAGCGGTGGGGATAAAGTCCTATGGAGGCCAGGAGGGGAGGAGAGGGAGCAGATTTGCTGCCCTGCGGCACCCCAGGTCCAGCAGGGACAAAAGGGTCCAGAGGCACCAGTATGGGGGTCAGGCACGCAGGAGACAGGGGTGGGGGACGTAGGTCTGGAGAAGCCACTCTCACCATCAGCCGTCTTCACCCTCGGACCGCCCCTTCAGCTACTGGCACCGTAGTGGCAAGACGCTGGAAGAGGGACTTGGCGTGCGGGCGACCCTTGCACTGGCAGGATGCAGGGGAGCTAGGCTGCCCTGGTCCACCTTGCCTTCTGTAGGGGAGGCAGCAGTGCAGGTGACCGGCACTGGCGCAGCTCAACCCTGGGAGAAACAGAGAGGTCTATTGTCTCTGTTGTCCCTGATGGTCTGGAAGAAAAAGAAAAAAGTAAAATCAAAATTAAAAAAAGGAGAAAACAGCCCTGCAGAGCAGGAAGTGTCTTGCCTCCTTGGACACTAAGCAAAAACTGGCAGTCTCTCTCTCCAGGCTGAGGGTATAGCTGCTGGAGGAGGGGCTTAACAGTTTTCACTTAGTGTCACGCCTCCTAGGGAGCTGAGCTATACCCAAGGTCTCCTGTGTCCCCCGAGGAAAATGGGCGAGAAAAACAATTTCCCGAACTCAGGCTCGGTTCCAAGGTACTTTTTTTGGTCTGATGCAGCAATGCTGCCCTCTTTTCCCTGCACAGTTTTAACACCTTTTTACTAATGATTTAATAAAGCATTTATGATCAATTTCTGTGCGGTCTGGCAATTTTTGATAGGTCTTCTATGTGGTGTTTATGGCCATAGGCATGTACATATATCCGAGTACCATTTGGTTGCTATGTACGTATTGCCACTGCGATACTGTCATTGACAGATTACATTGTTTTTACTGGTGATCTTATAGGCACTATATATAGGCTTGCCTCATGTCTGGATTGATATTGCACACGCTGTTACAACCAGTGCAATAAACCTTTATGAACTGTACACTGTGCTGATTTGGTATTGCTGTATTTTATGGTCATATGTGGTATCCAGAGAAAAAATCTATAAGATCTATAGTTGCTTCTGTATTCAGGCAGTTGCTAAGAAACTATGCAACGTCAATTTACATCACAAGGATTGCCTGTGCAAAAAGGGCTTGTGGCATGAAGAGAAGCTGCAGGCCTATATTGAGATCACTGATAACCAAGAGAACAGATCACGACCATGCTGACCCAGGCCCCAATAGTCAGAAATAAATAAGTGTAAACCGAAAAAATTGTAAACAAAAAAATTATAAAAAACAATGAAACAAAAAAAAAAAAAAAGCACAGCGCTCCAAAAGGTGGCATTTTTTCCAGACATCATGGCTTAAAACACCTGGTCACGAAAGGTCATTGCTTGCAAGCAACAGAGGAACCAAGACTGCTTTCCTCTGCTTACCAATGGTGCAGTTTGTGGTTATTTTCCTTCTCTTGGGGTTATGTCGTAACAGCTCTAGCTCCCTCTTTGTCGGTTCCCAGGTTGAATACTTTTCTCCAACACCTAAAATTTGAAAAAAAAGCATGTCAGACAAAAAAATTATAATAATAATAATAATAATGCAGCACTATGTCCAATGACTGGCTGCAGTGGTCCTGTATTGTATAGCTCAATGTCACCACTGCAGCCTTGTATAAGCTGCGGCAATGGAAATGACAGCAGAGCTGACAGGATGATTTTATAACGCATGGGGCAATTATTATTTTTTTATTAACTTGGACAACCCCTTTAATTAATACAGAAAAAAAGAATGTACATATGCCCTTATTAAACAGGAAGCACTGTTAAGACGTGGGTGTGCGCGTGCCTTGCATTCAAGGGCTGTTCTATGCATTCAAGACACTTTCATTGTCGTGAAATCCTAAATATCTTGTAGCCAGCACTAAATTCAAAATGCTACTAAACAGACCTGGCTAATGAGCCATTCTCTGCTGTATATGGGCATGTTCCAATATTTTACAAAATACGATAATGATTTACCATACAGGATCAGCTGTACCCAAATAATACTGTGCTGCAGTTCTTTCTACCCTCCTGTGTGCCATGGTTGCTATGGGCAACTAAGCCAGGAGTCTGGAGGCTTTTGAAAGGATCTGTAAGCTATCGTTGGTACATCCCTGACAAAGCGAGAAACCAAGTACAAACTGTTTTTATCGATATGCAAGTTTACAAGATGCATAGTCTGTAAGTAAGGAGCAGGCTCATTATTTCACAGAATCCATTCAATTTCTCTTTTCCCCTCTTTGAATCTTCCTCTTCCATTGAGTGTACTTGGAGTCCGGTCACCCAGTGGAGGTAGTGGTCTCAGGGTATTAGGAATTATTGAACTTCAGAACAGTTAAAAGGGGTTCTGGAGTTTGTTTAAACTGATGATCTATCCTCTGGATAGATCATCAGCTTCTGATCGACAGGGGTCTGACACCCGGGGCCCCCGCCGATCAGCTGTTTGAGAAGGCAGCAGCGCAGCCTTCTCACTGTTTACCGCTGGCCCAAGTGAATGGAGCTTAGCCGCGCCCAGGCCAGTTGATACTAGTCGTGATGTCACTGGGCCAGCGGTAAACAGTGAGAAGGCCGCGCCGCTGCTATAGCGCTGCTGTCTTCTCAAACAGCTGATCGGCAGGGGTCCCGGGTGTCGGACCCCCGCCGATCAGAAGCTGATGATCTATCCAGAGGTTAGATCATCAGTTTAAACAAACTGCAGAACCCCTTTAAAAGGAGTTGTCTTACTTCAGCAACTGACATTTATCATCTACACAAAGTTAATTCAAGTCACTAATTTATTCTGATTATCCATATTGCCTCCTTTGCTGGCAGGATTCATTTTTCGATCACATTATGCTTGCACACTATAGGGGGAAAAAAAACAGTGGTCTCTGTGGTGGACGGGACTGTGGGAGCTCCCATAGGCTGATGCTTTTTCCTATAGTGTATAAGCATGGCCACTGCTGCTGGAGTGTAGTGTGGTCGTAAACATGAAAACAAGCCGTGTATAATGTGATGGAAAAATGAATCAAGCTAGCAAAGGAGGCAATATGGATAAACAGAATACACCAGTAAGTGCCTTGTATTAACTTAAAGGGGTTCTCTGGGCTTTTAATATTGAGGACCTATCCTTGGGATAGGTCATCAATATCAGATCGGCGGGAGTCAGGCACTCGGCCACCCCAGCCAATCAGCAGAATGAAGGCAAGACGCACATTGCGTGCATGCAGTCTCCAGTCTCTCTTCCTGCTCGCTTCTGTTAGGTCTATGGTGAGCAGGAAGAGAGATGGAAGACAGCACGCATGCGACTTTCCTTCATACAATATGAAGTATGGTCTTTTAAATTTTTAATGGACATTTTAGGGGAGATCTATCAAGACTGGTGTTCCCATATGCAAGTCTTAATCCCCTGTGTGCCATGCTTCAGAAACCCCCTTGTTGGCGTACACTTGAGTCATAACAAAAAGGGGGTGTGCAAGAATGGGGGAGGTTTGGCAATCCCCCCCCCCCAATTAGCCCTGTAAAAGAAAACTTACAGTATTTTTCGGCTCATAAGACGCAATCCCCCCTCCCCCCTGCGTCTTATGGGGCGAATGCTGGCTGCAGCATCGCAGACTGCAATGTATTAGTGAGGAGGGGGTGTAGTAGGCGGGGAGAGCGGCGGGCAGTGCAGGCACTGTACTGTCCCCGCCGGTCAGTATGTACTGTATTATACGTAGTTTTAATCATAATATCTAAACTGAATAATGATGCGCTCCCCCTGCTCTTACCGTTACACATGTCACGCTCCTGTAGTAAGCACTAGCAGCTTGCAGGAAGGCCGGGCGGCCGTAACTCACGGAGGTCACGTGCCTGCTCCGCCTACTTTATGAATGAAGCAGGCGGAGCAGGCACGTGACCTCCGTGAGTTACGGCCGCCCTGCCTGCCTGCTAGTGCTTACTACAGGAGCGTGACATGTGTACCGGTAAGCACAAGGAAAGCGTATCATTATTCAGTTTAGATATTATGATTAACACTACGTATAATACAGTACATACTGAGTAGCTCTCCCCGCCTACTACACTACAGTCCCTCCCTAGGAATCTGTGGATGGGATAATGATGGGGGGGGGGGGGGGGGGGAGAGATCTGTGGATGGCATTATGATAGTGGGGGGGATTTGTGGATGGCATTATGATTGGGGGGGGGGGGGGGGAAGAGATCTGTGGATGGGACTGTTATGGGGGGGGGGGGGTCTGTGGATGACACATATAGCAGTGTCATCCACAGATCCACCACCCTATAACAGTGCCATCCACAGATCCCACCCACCATCATAATGCCATCCACAGACCCCACCCACCATCATAATGCCATCCACAGACCCCACCCACCATCATAATGCCATCCACAGACCCGCCCCCCCCATCATAATGCCATCCACAAATCCCCCACCCCCTAACAGTGCATCATCCACAGATCCCCCATAATAGTGTCATGCCATTAGTTCAAACCCACCAAAAGCATACCTTTTGGTTAAAAATATTTTTTTTCTTATTTTCCTCCTTAAAAACCTATGTGCGTCTTATAGGGCGAAAAATACGTTACTTACCTGCTTTCTGACGCTGGCTCCACGTTCCATCGCCTCCAGGCCGGCGATGCTCTGCTGGGCTCAGTCTCTGTCAACATTGCCACAGCTAATCACCCTCCTTGAGTCATGTGACCATTTGCCATGGCGTAAAGGGATCCCATCACCGATGTCAAACTGGGTGTTTGAGTCAGCTCCAGGAAGCAGGTAAGAAATCTTCCCTTTACAGATCTGGCCAAACAGGAGGAGGGGAGGGGGGGGGGGGGGGGTTTGCCAACCCCCATTCCTTCCCAACATCTTACAGTTTCAGGCACAAGTTACAGTATGTCCAGCGGGCCATGACAGGCTCAGACCTTTCCCTTTTCCAAAGTGGCAAGAAGCTGAGCGAATTATTGCTAAATTTGGCACGTGCCAATATAGTGGTGTAAAGACATTGAAAATTCCCCTAACTGCTCATGGATCTTTTATATTCGATATTACACAGTGTGATCCACAGTCAAAATACCTGCTCTTACAATATATAAAATACTTAGAAAGAAAAAAAAGCATAAGTATATTTATTGAGCAAAAGTAAAGCATGAAGCATATAAATTTTGGCATTACCTTGATCTTACTGACCTGCAGAATAAATTTAACATTTCACTTATACTGCATGGTGAGTGCCATGAAAATGCACTACATGTACCGCAAAATTGAAATAAAGAAATGGCCCTTGTATAGCTGTGCTGATGATGAGGATTAAAAAAAATTATATATATATATATATATATATATATATATATATATATATATATATATATATATATATATATATTATATATATAATGATAAAAAAAAAAAAAGAAGAAGAGGCCAGGACATATCTGGCTACAGGTATAAGGCATTAAAGGTAATGTACACCTTTGGGGGAATTTTATTTATTTTTTTTATAATTTTTTCTGTACAGGCCTGAGATGCTCTAATAGAGGGATCAGAATTTTCTCTTTGCTTTGTCAGCTAGTAAAATTGACTCCTTATCTCTGCTCTCTGACCTTATAACAAGTGTTTATGACCCCTTAGTAAATTAGAGATAGGGTTTATTAGATGACCAGCACAAAGTGAAAGTACCATTGACACAGTTGGACAGTGAGCCCTTTGTGACAGAATGTCTCAATATTTTTAATGGAGACCAACTGAAAAAATTATTTATAGCCCAAAATGAGTACAAATTGCCCCTGAAGGTGTACATAGCCTTTATAAATTTCTCAAAAGCCCCTTTACTTATAGGGTCGTCTCACCCGAGACATTGATGGCATATCGCTAGGATATGCCAATGTCGGATAGATGGGGTCCCAGAGGTGGCACCCGCACCTCACTCTACAGCATAGTAACAGTTTTTAAGGCTGGAAAAAAAAAAAAAAAAAAAAAAAACACATCCATCCAGTTCAGTCTGTCATCCTGAGAGTTGATCCAGAGGAAGACAAAAACCCCTCACAAGCTAGAAGCCAATTTTCCTCATTTTCATTCCTTCCCGACGTCAATCAGAATAACTCCCTGAATGCACATCAGGTTATTATAGCCAAGTGATAAAGTACAGGGAAGATCCACTATATTGGACTGTACATTATCACTTGGCTATAATAGCCTGCGGTGCATTCACTCCAGACCGCACTGCATAGTATGTCTTTATAGTTAATGGCCGCGCAGACCACAGACTTTCTATTGGGGCCGTCTGCAGTATCGAGGAAGTGGCCTGAACAGGCATCTGACGCTTGTACGGGCGTTATTGTGACCTCTGATGGAAACCATGACGTAGATGTGAACAGATCCCAAGAAAAATTTATACAAGAACAAGCAATATATAAAGAAAAATGTTGGTATAAAACAAGCACATAAATAGAAAGATCAGTGATGAGACATTATCTTACCTGTCATTGCATACTGGTAAGGAGATACCAAGGATGGAGCAAAAGCTGTAAAAAAAAAAAAAAAACATTTTTTAATTTCTTGAAACCAGTAACATGTAACAAGACTTTAGTTGCTTTATAGTGCACCCCCACCGCAAGCTTACAGAAAGGAGGCCTATAACACCTGTCCAGATACTGGCGTGGTATGAATTGCTCTTACTTAAAATAGACTATACTTTCCCCAAACTAAAAGGCGTTCTCAAAATCCACCAACCTAGTCATGTAAACCTGTAGAACCACGGCTTATGGCTCTGCTCTTATCGGCTGGTTCAAAGGGAATCTATCAGCTCTAAAACACCCCCCCCAACTTGAGTAAAGCAGTGCGCAGTGTAAAGGAACCCAGTTATGGAATTGTATCTCCATACTTCTATTCCAAGGCTGTGCGCCTGTAAACCGCCAATAAATGGATTGAGAGGACTCCTCCACATTATGTGGCATTTTACTGCTGAAATCTGAGTGAGTAGGAAGACACAAATGGCATCCTTTATAATGTACACCCAGTGAATAACTGAGGTAAAAACAAACAAAACATGTTCCATCTTGTCCGTTTTTCACTGACCAACTGCCCCCATATAACTGAAGGGGTCAGTTTTTAAAGTCTGTTAAGGCATCAGTGAAAAAAAAAAAAAAGTCAGTTAAAAATGGACAGTTTATCAATTTTTAACAGACTTTTTTCCACTGTCATGTGCATGGAGCCTTACACTAGTGTTGGGGGCGATTCAGAGACAGATTCCCTTTTAAACTAATGCATCTACGTATGGAGCATGACACAAAGGGGTTCTCCAGGATTAGAAAAATATGTCTGCCTGTATTACAGCCCACAATCCGGAAGATACAGAGGAGAGACACGGAGCGCAAGACCATGGAAGCCCTACGGAGTGCTTCTGTGGCATTTCGGTCTGTGCACCCGCACCGAAAAAAATAAAAAAATATAAAAATGCAGAACATGCTCTATTTTTTGGGGTATGGACGGATCACGTTTAATGGGTATGCATCCAGCTGCAAAGGCCACACGGATGGTGCCTGTGCATTGGGGACTGAAATTTGCGGTCCCCAATGCACAGCATGGATGGCATACATTTGTGTGCATGAGCCCTTCGTATGGAAACATCACCATACCTGTCTATGGGTTGTGTACAATACTGCAGCTCAGCTTCACTGAAGTGAGGAGAGCAGATTTGCAATACCACACAAACTGTAGACAAGTGAGGCGCTAGATTTTGAAGAGACATTTTACTAACCGTGGACAGTACTGAACAACAAGATAGCATTTACTGACTACTACTTCCTACACTTCCATTAATGTAATAACTACACTGCTCAAAAAAAAAAAAAAGGGAACACAAAAATAGCACATCCTAGATCTGAGTTAATTAAATATTCTTCTGAAATACTTTGTTCTTTACATAGTTGAATGTGCTGACAACACAATCACACAAAAATAAAAAAATGGAAATCAAATTTTTCAACCCATGGAGGTCTGCATTTGGAGTCACACTCAAAATTAAAGTGGAAAAACACACTACAGGCTGATCCAACTTTGATGTAATGTCCTTAAAACAAGTCAAAATGAGGCTCAGTAGTGTGTGTGTGGCCTCCACGTGCCTGTATGACCTCCCTACAACGCCTGTGCATGCTCCTGATGAGGTGGCGGACGGTCTCCTGAGGGATCTCCTCCCAGACCTGGACTAAAGAATCTGCCAACTCCTGGACAGTCTGTGGTGCAACGTGACGTTGGTGGATATAGCGAGACATGATGTCCCAGATGTGCTCAATTGGATTCAGGTCTGGGGAACGGGCGGGCCAGTCCATAGCATCAATGCCTTCGTCTTGCAGGAACTGCTGACACACTCCAGCCACATGAGGTCTAGCATTGTCTTGCATTAGGAGGAACCCAGGGCCAACCGCACCAGCATATGGTCTCACAAGGGGTCTGAGGATCTCATCTCGGTACCTAATGGCAGTCAGGCTACCTCTGGCGAGCACATGGAGGGCTGTGCAGCCCTCCAAAGAAATGCCACCCCACACCATTACTGACGCAATGCCAAACCGGTCATGCTGGAGGATGTTGCAGGCAGCAGAACGTTCTTCACGGCGTCTCCAGACTCTGTCACGTCTGTCACGTGCTCAGTGTGAACCTGCTTTCATCTGTGAAGAGCACAGGGCGCCAGTGGCGAATTTGCCAAACTTGGTGTTCTCTGGCAAATGCCAAACGTCCTGCACGGTGTTGGGCTGTAAGCACAACCCCCACCTGTGGACGTCGGGCCCTCATATCACCATCATGGAGTCTGTTCTGACCGTTTGAGCAGACACATGCACATTTGTGGCCTGCTGGAGGTCATTTTGCAGGGTTCTGGCAGTGCTCCTCCTGTTCCTGCTTGCACAAAGGCGGAGGTAGTGGTCCTGCTGCTGGGTTGTTGCCCTCCTACGGCCTCCTCCACGTCTCCTGATGTACTGGCCTGTCTCCTGGTAGCGCCTCCATGCTCTGGACACTACGCTGACAGACACAGCAAACCTTCTTGCCACAGCTCGCATTGATGTGCCATCCTGGATAAGCTGCACTACCCGAGCCACTTGTGTGGGTTGTAGACTCCGTCTCATGCTACCACTAGAGTGAAAGCACTGCCAGCATTCAAAAGTGACCAAAACATCAGCCAGGAAGCATAGGAACTGAGAAGTGGTCTGTGGTCACCACCTGCAGAACCACTCCTTTATTGGGGGTGTCTTGCTAATTGCCTATAATTTCCACCTGTTGTCTATCCCATTTGCACAACAGCATGTGAAATTGATTGTCACTCAGTGTTGCTTCCTAAGTGGACAGTTTGATTTCACAGAAGTGTGATTGACTTGGAGTTACATTGTGTTGTTTAAGTGTTCCCTTTATTTTTTTGAGCAGTGTATATTGCCAGCAATAACCCTCTGGATACACATCACAAAGCAATATCATAGTCATAGTCATACTAGTAGCTCAAGGGGGAAACATTTTTTAAGAGGTTCTGTAAAAAATGGATATCACTGAGATGCCTTCTGTGTGCGTTCAATTTTTCTCTCACCGCTATACCCTAAATGGGCAAGTCTGATCTGCAAAACTAAACCAGACTAGGGCAGGCAAAGGAGAAAATTCTATATTTTTTTTACCACAGAACTGCACTCACTAATGGTCAGTAAGATGTAGGAATGGATATTTCTGGTCAATTATTTTCTAGTATATGGGAAATCTGTATTACTGGTGAGACAGCAGCACTAGAATTGCTCGGAGATTTTCCTGCACAACCATTACTGAGAAGCTTCTTTTCTGACTAATATACAGTAAGATAGATAGAGATAGATATCTATCTAGTGTAAATGTAGGACCTGTGCCGTATACCAGGGATGGAGGTCACTGCTGAGATGCGGAGCAAGACAGATCAGTCATGACCCACAATGCAAGTCAATGGGGACAAATCAGTTTTCCCTGACAATAGAAAACTGATCCGTCCCCCATTGACTTTCAATGGAGTTCATGACTGATCTGTCCTTGCTATGTTAAAGATAATACAACCGGATCCGTTCGTAATGGATGCAGATGGTTGTATTATCAATAACCGAAATGTTTTTGCTGAACCCTACCGGATCCAGCAAAAACGCTAGTGTGAAAGTAGCCTAAAATCACAACTCCTGAGATGCTGGGGTCAATAGTAACCATGGCATGCGAGTGGTCATTTACAAGGTGCGCTGGACTCCCATTGACAGAATTGCTCCACTGCGATGTGACTGCAGGAGCAGTTTGGTTGCTATGGCTGCCTGGAAAGTTCTGAAGGCTCTGAGGGCTGCAATTGTAAAGTTATTCTCATCAAGGCCCGCCTGTGGCAGAGCTTAACAGGAACACACCGATTCTCCATCCTGCAAAAGGTAGAATGAGTCCACAGTAGAAGCATCCCCTAGGGGGGCTAAAAATAAATAAAATAAGTTAAAATCAAAATGGCCAGTTGGATGTTTTTTTTGGTCACTTCATCCTGTTGTGTAATGTGGGTAGAAACAAAGTTAGTTGTATTTTATATCTTAAGGGTCCTTTACACGGGCCAATAAAACTAAAGAT
This sequence comes from Bufo bufo, assembly GCF_905171765.1. NCBI lineage: Eukaryota > Metazoa > Chordata > Amphibia > Anura > Bufonidae > Bufo > Bufo bufo. The sequence continues at coordinate 83,927,219 of NC_053395.1, forward strand.
AATCACTAACGACCTTTCATAAGAAGTTATACTCATCCTTTTCTCCATCTCTGTTCTGGTCCTCCTGCCATTGCCTGTTAAACAGCAAAGGTCATGTGCCAGTATATAGCACATGACTGCTGTAACCAATCACTGTGCTCAGTGTTAGGGCTCATGCACACGCATGTATTTTCTTTCCGTGTCAGTTCCATTTTTTATTTTTTTTTGCTGACCGAATGCGGACCCATTCACTTCAATGGGTCAGCAAAAAAACAAACAAAAAAACCCTCTAAAAAAAACAGAAGTTACTCCGTGTGCATTCTGTTTCCATATGTCCGTTCCGCAAAAAAATAGAACATGTTCTATTATTGTCCGCATTACTGACAATGATAGTACTGTCCTATTAGGGGTAGGATGTTCCGAAAAAACTGAATGCACACAATGCAACAGCGCTCTGCAAACCCAATAAAGTACAATAATGCCATAGTAATATAAAATAATCTGATGCTAATACTACGCTTATTTAATAAATTTGAGATTCTTGGCAAATACATCCAATACAAAATTATTTGGGCTCGTCTGCCAAACGTCAAGGCGATCTCTATAAGATGGTAACCTAACACCAAATCCTAAATTCCCGTCTTATAGATCGCCTTGACGTTTGGCAGACGGGCCCAAATAATTTACTACAAGATGTATTTGCCAACAATCTCAATTTTACAGAATATTTTCTATAACTACGGCATTATCGTACGTTATTTGGTTTGCAGAGTGCTGTTGCACTGGTTTTTTTTCTTCGTATTTCTAGCCATGGCAGCTTGCACCTGCGCATTGGGATGTGCTGACTGACCACCTTTTTTTGCGAATGCACACGACATCATCCGTATTTTTTGTGGACCACAAAATACATACAGTTGTGTGCATGAGCCCTAAGGGAGAGGCTTTTTATCCTATTAACCATCGTGAAAATGAAAAGTTTGGTGTCAAAATAAAATGTCCACACACACACACACACACACAAGCTGAATTAATTGGTGTGTGTGCAGCAAAATTAGGTAATTTCTTAAAGGTTTGTACAGTACTGGTATGTCAGGGGCTTTGCAGGAGCTAGTTCCAGTCTGAACCCTGCCATTTGTCCAAACAGTAGTTTACGACCACGTTTAAAAAAAATTTATAAAAATAATTTGCCTTTTCTCTTTTAGCTTCCTGCCAAAATGAAAACTTTGGCGTTAAAGCAATTACTACTGGAAAAAAAATGTAATAAAGTCTATGAGATACCCGAGGATGGGTGTAAAATGATCACCACACCCCCAAGAAGAATTCCTTGCTGGGTGTAGTTTCAAAATGGGTTTTTGTGGATTGTTTGTTTCTACACCTCAAGGCCTCTGCAAACCTGAAATTCTGACTGAAAAGCATCCTAGTAAGAAAAAAAGGCTCAAAAGCCATAAGGTGCTCCCTCATCTGTATGGATCAATTAGCATACTAGGGCCACATTAAGAGAAAAATTGCAGAATTTTGAATATTGAGTGTACAGGGGAAAATAAAATTAGATTAAAAAAAAACACTACATAAAAAAAATAAATAAAAAAAAAAAAGACACTTCCATTTTGCTTTAATCCATGTGTAGCACCTAAAGGGTTAACATACTTAAAAGTCTTTTTGTATACTTCTAGAGGTGCAGTTTTTAATGTTGTTATAATTGATGTCAAGCTTTTAATCCTACTAAAGTCTGAAAAAAAAACATTTAAGAAATTATACCAACTAATTTGTGTGGTATAACTTACAAATTTTGTGCAAGTTTCAGATGTTTTCATTAACACAAAAACATATCAACCAAAATGTACCAATAATATGCACGCGTCACAAAAAAAAAACCTCTCAATCATAACTGCAATCCTCAGTATAGATGCAATGCCTCTGCATACAGGTTGCCATGGCAGCGTGAGGACGTCACAAGGATCTTCTATGAGGGAGATTTTCAGGAGGCACACAACCAAGGTAACACTGGTCGACGATAAGCTAATAATTATGATGTGATCCAAAACTCGGAGGATTGTGTAATGACATAATATTGATGACCCATCCTCAGGTCAACGTCAGACTGGTGAAGGTCAGACTCCTGGCACCTCCGCCAATCAGCTTGTACAAGTGCTGTATGCCATTTCCTGGGTGGGGCACAACTTCTACAAGGTAAACAGCATGCAGTTAAAGGGGCCTCAACATCAGATCGGCAGGGGTCTGACTCCCCACAACCCTACTGAACTAGGGCTGAAACGATTACTCGATTGAATCGAGTCATTCGAAAAAAAAAAAAAAAAAAAAGCAAATTTTTGGCATCAAAGATTTGTTTGTGTCACGTGACCACAGAGCAGGAGTGAAGCGCTTGCTATTACTCCCGCTCCGTGGTCTCCCGCTGGACCGCAATACTCACTTTTCCAGCAGGGGGCCTCCGGACACTACACAGCACATCCATGGTCCTGCGCTGCACTGACCTCCTGACGTACGCATGCCGTGACCTGAAGCGCTGTGTGACGTCAGATGCAGAGCAGAACGATGGAGTGTTGGCGGCACCTCTGCTAGAAAGGTAAGTTGGTGCGACCGGAGTGCACAGCGTCATAGCAACCAATGACGCTGTGCACTCCGGGTGTCAGGAGGAGCAGGGGGAGAGCTTGTGGCACTGGGGGAATGGAGCTGATGGCACTGGGGGATAGTGGAGCCGATGGCAATGGGGGAACTGAAGCACCTGGGCTGATCACACAGGGGTCTGATGAGTTTTTTATAAAGGAAACCTGTCTATTAAATTCATTTTTTCTTATTAGATTACTCGATTAATCGTGAAATAATAGTTTACTGCAGCCCCACACCGAACAGTGAAGAGAAGGCAGCACTCTTATGAGAGCTGCGTTCTCTTCATACAGCTGACCGGCTTCTGTATTCTGTATGCGTAATTCACATCGTGTGCAGTTATCCTGAAGACGCATCTGTGTCTCATGCTGCGAATTACTGGGTGCCTCTATATCCTCACCATTAAATTACACTGAGGTCCTGTGTAGGTTTACTATAATCAAAAACATAGGGCTCCCACAACGTATTAAAGGAAACCTGTCATCACTTTCCAAGCTTATTTATCCACTCACTTTTCTATAAATACTTTTTAATACATTAACAATGATATTAAAATAAATTCTGAACGATCAGTTCAGAGAAAAACCTAAAATAAATGTTCCCGCCATATATGTAAATTAACCTTAGATGAGTCCTGTCTCCTCCATGCTTCAGAGATGAGTCCAGCATTCTGACTCTCGTAGCGCAGCCATGTCCACAAACGGATAAGACACACCCTCTACATTGTTAATCTCCACCCCTTCTCTTCCAAGTCTCGCAGCTGACCAGTATAAATTATATGATCAGTAGTAGTGTTGATCGCGAATATTCTAATGGCGAATTTTTATCGCGAATATCAGCACTTCGAGAATTCGCGAAGATCTAGAATATAGTGCTATATCTTCGTAATCGCGAATATTCTAGATTTTTTTCATCAGTGAGTGAGGTGACTGGTTCTGCACATGCACGGTATTTGGGACGCGAGTTCGGGAGGAGGGTAGGATCTTTAGATTCTGTCACTCTTATAACGGGAGGTGGGGTTAGGAATGGGAAGTGATGAGGCAAGCATTTAATTTACATATCTTGAAAAAAGCAAAAGTAGACTGTAAAAGAAGTACTTGGAGGTGTTTATATAATAAAAAATAAAATAAAAATAGGATGATTAGGGTGGGGGAGAACTCTCAGGATGCCGATGATTCTTATGGTTAAAAACTGGTGACAGGTTCCCTTTAAACCGGTGCTCCTACCCTTAAATGAAAACCATAAACACAGGAAACAACCATATACATGTGTCAATTCACATACCATTAAGGCCTCTTTCACACGACCGGTTTTTTTTTTCCGTTTTGCGGGCCGTTTTTTGCGTTCCGTATACGGAACCATTCATTTCAATGGTTCCGCAAAAAAAACGGAATGTACTCCGTATGCATTCCGTTTCCGTATTTCCGTTCCGTTGAAAGATAGAACATGTCCTATATTTGGCCGCAAATCACGTTCCGTGGCTCCATTAAAGTCTATGGGTCCGCAAAAAAACGGAATGCATACGGAAATGCATCCGTATGTCTTCCGTATCCGTTCCGTTTTTTGCGGAACCATCTATTGAAAATGTTATGCCCAGCCCAATTTTTTCTATGAAATTACTGTATACTGTATATGCCATACGGAAAAACGGAACGGAAAAACGGAACGGAAACACAACGGAAGCAAAAAACGGAACAACGGATCAGTTTAAAACGGACCGCAAAACACTGAAAAAGCCATACTGTCGTGTTAAAGAGGCCTAAGACTGATTAAAAGCAAAGGTTGGTATACAAAGATATAGCAGAAACAGCACTAGTCTAATAATCAAAGTACCACAAGTGTACAACTGGTGTATATTCTGTACCGAGTGTGCCTTATTATATTTAGGTTAAGAATTTACTTTATTTCTATCATTTAAAATAAAATGAGACAATGGAGTAAAGTGAACTCCTGCGCTATTTTAGGGATGGAGGATAGGGTCTAAGTAGATAGAACTGGGCCTGGTAGCGTTCCTGTGTAGGGGGCGTATTAAATCCTGTGAGTGTTATTATAGACATTTTCTATTTGAAATCTATCTGAGCCCATAATGACACCTAGTGATCATTAACTTTGCTGTACAGAGAGCCGGCCGGGGACGCGGTGTGAGATCCCCATGACCACTAATCACGCCCCAGTACCACGTCACTTCCGCCTAACAGCGGAGCACAGTGAGGCCGCCCTATCCTAGAGGCGGCACCTCGCTGTGTACGTCTCCATCTAGAAGCTGACAGGTAACCATGCGGGGGGGGGAGTTACCAGTGCGCAGCGCCCACAGTGACTGATTCGTCAACCAGACAATGGGTGGAGCGGGACGCACTTAAAACAGAGGCAACAGCACTATCAAATCGCCACTGCCGCATGATCGAATCAGGTGCATAGCCACTGCTTCCAGCGCCTGGACATCCTTTCTCCCTGAAGAGCCAAGTTCCTACCTGGCGAAACGCGTCAGGGGATGACACAGGACATCTATAATAGGGAGGTAAGAGCATAGGGATCTACAGTACAGGCCCGAGGTTCCTGAGGCTGGGGGTCTTCCTTTTAAAGACGAGTGCCCCGACTACAGCCATTGAGGCATTCACACTGACTAGACTAGGTCAAGTAGGGCAAGCACGTAGGGAGAGTTAGCAGCCTGAGTAGGCTCCTCCCCTTTACATTTAATACGCCCCCTACACAGGAACGCTACCAGGCCCAGTTCTATCTACTTAGACCCTATCCTCCATCCCTAAAATAGCGCAGGAGTTCACTTTACTCCATTGTCTCATTTTATTTTAAATGATAGAAATAAAAGTTAATTCTTAACCTAAATATAATAAGGCACACTCGGTACAGAATATACACCATTTTGAGACTACTGAGAGTATTTAATAGTGGGTCTACTAAACTTAGACACCAACTATAAAACATATGATAAGTGTACAACTGCCCACAAATGGTCCACATATTAATTTATACTAGAAAAATACAAGCTCTAGAAAACACTGCTCCTTGATATGCCATCACTTTGTCCTCTGAGTCATCACTGCCTGTATGCCCACCCACTGTGCAAAAAATACAAAGGGCTTTAGAAAACTTGGTAATTTCCCACATTTTTTTAATGAAAAATTTAAATGCAAAAAGACAAAAGCATTTGTGGGATGAGAATCCTCCCAGGTCAGGTGGGGTGGACCCGTCTGCATGTTGCTACATAGTTTTAATATTTTTTATTGTATTATATTTTTTGCACTCCACTTAAACATTCACTTTCTCCAGGAGTTTTCTAGGAATTTAATATTGATGGTCTAACCCCAGGATAGGTTATCATATCTGAACTGTGGGGGTACGACTCACATATGAATTAAACTTCGTTTTTCCTGCTGGTGCAAGTAAAGAAAAGAACAAAGGTACCATTACAATCCTGTATAGGTGTGCTACAGAGCCATGTAAGCACTGTATATGGCCATATGGAGGTGACAGAATCCCTTTAAAAGGTTTGTCTCAGCATAGACAATGGAATCATATTGCTAGGATATGCCCCCATTGTCTTATAACTTTCGGGGTTCCATTCTCTATATAGGTGCGGGTCCCAGCGGTGGGACCCGCACCTATATAGAGAATGGAACCCCGAAAGTGAAGGAGAGCACACTGCGCATGCACAGCTGCCCTCCATTCATTTTCTATTTGCTTTTTGTATATTAATAGGTTGTCCTGAATGCTATTTATATACTTTAACTCCGCAGAAAGTTTTTGTTTTTTGTTTACACCCCCCTCGGTCAAACTCTACTAACCTCAAAAGATATTTACAATCAGATGTAAATTACTATTAAACTAAAACTGGAGTGCTGCAGACAGTTTCAGATAGCTTTCTCGGCTAGCCGTGGGACAATCTGCTATATTTGTGTAGCCACCCTGGCTCGTGATATAGACCACCACAACAGGTACAACTGGACATAACCGTCCATCTTGAACATTGTACTGAATTTGCATTTAGACTACTTGTCTCAGATGGATGGTCATGTCCAGTTGTCCCTGTCATGGTGATCTATATAAAGTATGAGCTTACCACTATAAAAGGGAAGAGACGTACCTTGCAATTTCCAAGCCTTTCTTTGTTCTTCTTTGGCAACTTGCTCCATGTCTTTATCATATATGTAGTCTTGACACATAAAGCAGTATATACCCCCATACAACAAATCTATGGCTGCAGACAACAAATTGAAAAAAAGTATAAAGTTGGAGGAAACAAAAACACAAAATGCACTTACTAGTACAAACAAGCAAATTAACAGTTTTAACACGAAAGAACATCATCACGGATGTCTGAATTTACACGGCACAAAATTAAAATGGCACCAGTTGCATAATATCTGGAGCTACTCACTGGGAAGGTCATGGCCAACTTTAGCAATCATTTTTAAAAAAATCTCTACATTTGACATTTTTGGAAAATGTAGAGGAAAAGTATCAAAGCTGCAGAGTTAAAAGGGTTTTGCAGGATTTTTATACTGATAACTTAGGTTTTCAGAGTTTGAATACTCATGACCTATCCAATAACTGATGGGTGGGGGTCCAACACTTCAGACCCCCACCGATCAGCTGTTTGAGAAATGACTGGCACTCCTGGGAGTGCCACTGCTTTCTCACAGCTTAACAAGCACAGCGCCACGGCTGTGCTCGGTATTGAAGCTTGAATGGGGCCGAGCTGCTCCTAGGCTGTGTGACACATGACCATGACCTCACTTGACCTAGGTAAAACAGAGAAGGCCGAGGCGCTCACAGGAGGGCATCTGCCTTCTGAACAGATCAGATACCGATGACCTATCTAGAGGATAGCTCATCAGTACTAAAAATGCTGAAAACCCCCTTTAAGTTTACGGCACTCATTCTATATGAAAGTTATCAAATCTGTTGTAGAGATACTATCACTGAACTTGAATATGGACACATACATACATAAACTGTGCTGTCTAGTAGTGACATACAGTTGGTTAGGTAAACTGCATTTCTTTCCCGAATGCCTAGCAACACGACAAGTACTGGAGTGATCGAATAAGCTAAGATAACCGCTTAGTGTGAAGGTTCATGTGTATGTATCTCTCCATCTCCTGATTAGCAGTCTTCTACTTAATACAGCAAAATACAGTTTGCCACCTGCAGTGACTTCAATGCATCTGTGGACCGCATTTTGAGGACCAAAATAGGACACATTCTATAATTTTATAAATGGACATACTGATGCAGACAGCAAACGAATGACATCCACGTGCTGTCCACATCCGTATGTCCATTCTGCAAATTATAGAACAAGTCCTATTCTGGACCGTAAAATGTAGGTCTGCAAAAAAATATATATATAAATAAAAGATGCAAACGGCACATGGACTGCATACAGATTTAGTAGATCTGCAGCTTGCAGACTGCAAAATCCATATGGTCATGTGCATGATGTCTAAATGCTACAGACTAGGGATCGACCGAACAGAAGTACCGATACTATCGGCCGATATTAAGGATCTTGCACATTATCGGTATCGGCATCTAACCTTGCCGATATTCGCTTTATACGCATTACTAGTGAGCGCTTATGGAAGCGCTCACTAGTATGCATCGGGTGCCAGGAAGAAGCGCAGCAAGCGCTTCCGATACTCACCCTCCCTGGTCTTCTTTGATGGGGCCCGTGCTGCACGGACCCCTTAGAGTCAGGACGTAGTGCACGCACTATGACCCGACGCTGCACGCTGTGCAGTGCGGGCCGGAGAACACAGGGGAGCGTGACACCGGACCCAGAGATGAAGAGGAGCCGCGGCACAGGACAGGCAAGGAGTTTTTTTATTTTATTCATCTGAGGTCTGATGGGGGTTAAATAAAGTCAGTGAGAAAGGGGGGGGGGGGGGAAATTGGCATTTGGCACTAGTATATTATAAATGTAAATCATAAATTTACTACCAACTTAAGCCTCTTTCACACTTGCGTTGTTGGGATCCGGCATGCACTTCCGTTGCCGGAGGTGCCTGCCGGATCCGGAAAAACGCAAGTGTACTGAAAGCATTTGAAGACGGAACCGTCTTCCAAATGCTTTCAGTGTTACTATGGCACCCAGGACGCTATTAAGGTCCTGGTTGCCATAGTAGGAGCGGGGATCGGGGGAGCGGTATACTTACCGTCCGTGCGGCTCCCGGGGCGCTCCAGAATGACGTCAGAGCGCTCCATGCGCATGGATGACGTGATCCATGTGATCACGTGATCCATGCGCTTGGGGCGCCCTGACGTCACTCTGGAGCGCCCGGGGAGCCGCACGGACGGTAAGTATACTGCTCCCCCGCTCCCCACTACACTTACCATGGCTGTCAGGACTTTAGCGTCCCGGCAGCCATGGTAACCACTCTGAAAAAGCTAAATGTCGGCTCCGGCAATGCGCCGAAACGACGTTTAGCTTAAGGCCGGATCCGGATCAATGCCTTCCAATGGGCATTAATTCCGGATCCGGCCTTGCGGCAAGTGTTCCGGATTTTTGGCCGGAGCAAAAAGCGCAGCATGCTGCGGTATTTTCTCCGGCCAACAAACGTTCCGTACCGGAACTGAAGACATCCTGATGCATCCTGAACGGATTACTCTCCATTCAGAATGCATTAGGATAATCCTGATCAGGATTCTTCCGGCATAGAGCCCCGACGACGGAACTCTATGCCGGAAGACAAGAACGCAGGTGTGAAAGAGCCCTAAGGGCTTCATTAATTTATAATATACTCGTGCCAAATGCAAATTTCCACCACCTCAGTGACTACCAACTAATATAATATATTATAATATATAAAATATTGGTATAAATTATCGGCTATCGGCCTGAAAGTTCACCGATTGTCGGATCTAAAAATAAAAAATAAATCAATATCGGTCGATCCCTACTACAGACAACTCATTTAGACAAGACTCTTCCATTAATATTGGTTTCATGTGAAATTTGTGAATCCAGGATGCTGCTGTCTTCTCTAGCTCTCATGCATCAGCAAAGCTTCACTCCTAAACGGCTTTCCACTTCTACTAAATACTGAGGAGTGTGCGTTTCTCCCTCCCCCTGCAGAGCTTGCCCTAGGTATTCTGCTTTTGGTCTACATTTGCACACAGCCCATATGATTCTTCTGCCACAACCTTGCTTTCCCTATGTTTACAGCCTGTAAGAGCAATCATCCTTGGATGCTTCCCCCCCCCCCCCGCCCCACAATTTTCCTCACACTGACCTAACATGTCCAAATAGTTCAACCTCCCTTTGCTGAGAATCAAAGGGAGGCGGAGAGCAGAGAGCGACCAGAAACAAGAGCTGTGCTCTGACTGATTCATGTCAGATTCAGCAGCACCAGCAACTAGGTGAAGGACTTACACACTCAGATTAGTTAGAAGTTGCTTAAAGAACCTCTGTCAACATGATTTACTCTATTAAACCTGGCATACAGCCTAGTAGGGTTGATAATGCAGATTAAAACAATACGTCTCGTTTGTATGTTAAACAACTGCAGAGATCAGAGTTTTTATTAATATGCAAATAAGCACCAGAGGGTGGGGTTGAATCCTTGTTGCTTCTTAATACTCCACATTGTTTTTGTAATACTCCTTTACTCTGCACACTCTGACCTCCCCTTGATTGACAGGGCTAGACATCAGCATGCTAAGGGCAGAGCTGTGATAGCATGTACATATCATACACTGAACAAATGAACAAGGATGAGGGAAGGTCATACAGCCCACCACTAAAATATCACACAAAACATACTACAGCCTTAGGCCTCTTGCACACGAACGTTATGTGCCCGTGGCTGTATTGCAGCCCACAATACACTGGCACCGGCCCGTGTGCACTCCGCATCACGTATGCAGACCCATTTACTTGAATGGGTCTGCAATCACGGAGATGCGGAACGGAAGCACAGATCAGAGGCCCACGCAAACACTACGGAGTGCTTTTGTGGTGTTTGTCCGTTCTAGTTCTATTTTTTTTGCGGTGCGGACAGATCACAGACCCATTCAAGTTGAATGGGTCTCGATCCTTCCTGGCCGCCGCACGGACGTTGTCTGTGCATTGGGGACCGCAAATTGCAGTCCCCAATGCATGAAATGGATGACAACATCTGCATGGAGTTTGTATGTTCTCCCCGTGTTTGCGTGGGTTTCCTCCCACACTCCAAAGACATACTGACAGGGAACTTAGATTGTGAACCCCACTGGGGAAAGCTTAATGCTAATGTCTGTAAAGCGCTGCGGAATAGAGTAGCGCTATAAGTGTGCATAAAATAAATAAATACTGGTTTATGTACAGTCACAATAGGATTATGAAGACTCCAGTAATATATATTTGGTTTTCTGTGCTTAGAAAGCTCTCTTCCTAAAACGATAGAATATAGGTTTCCTATGCTTAGAAAGCTAGTTTATTCACATGCACAATATATGATTATTATGGATATGAGAGAAAAAAAAAAAAATTATAATCTCAAAAGCTCTCCTGGGATTTGAACCTAGGACATGCAAAGCTGACCACTTACCTCCAGCTATAGCCCTGCCATATCGAAAACAGTGGTTAAGCCAATATATATTACTGGTTTCTTTACAATCATATATTGTGCCTGTGAATAAACCTGTGATGTGTTATCTTTCTAAGTACAGAAAACATTCGACATAAGGCTACAGTAAGTGAATACGATATGTACATGCTAGCAAGATGGGGAAACTGGAGGATATGGTACTAGAAAAACACATAGCTGTAGTTGGTGTGGCTGAGACATGGTTGGATTCTTTGCATGACTTAGGAAAGACAGGGTCAATAGAAAAGGCGGTGGTGTGTGCCTTTATATGTGAGGGGTGATCTGATCTAATACTTAGTGTAATCTATAGACCCACTGCAAAGGGGAGAAAATTCCTCAACCTGCTGCAGGCCAACTTTATGGGCCAGTTTGTAGAAGCTCCCACTAGGGGCAATGCTCTGTTTGATCTGGTAATTTCTAATGATGCAGAGCTTGTTGGAAATGTTACTGTTCGAGAAACACTGGGTAATAGTGACCACAATATAATTACATTCCCCCTAAACTATAAGAAGCAAACAGGCAAAGCAAAGACACTGAATTTTAAAAAGGCTAATTTCCCTGGGTTGACGCCAGCATTTCAGGGCATAGACTAGGAGCAGCTACTGTCACATAATTATACTAAAGATAAATGGGAGAGCTTTAAGTCCACATTGAGTAATTGCACAAAAAATTTTTATTCCTTCAAGTGACAAGTATAAACTGCTATAATCAAACCCCCCATGGCTTACAGCTACTGTAAAAAGGGCCATAAATGACAAAAAAGGGCATTTAAAAAATACAAATCTGTGGGGTCAGTTCCTTCCCCGAGGCAGATACCAGAACAGGGAAGGAACACTATGCCGGCACTGCGCATGCGCGAGCTCACGCATCGCGAGATTACGGTGATCTGACTTCGTGAGCAAGAAGGAGATTCGTGGATACAGGCGGTGCTGGGCTCCTTCACAGGGGGGCATGGCTGGGCTCCAGAACAGTTAGTACAGCCCCTTGGGCTCCTTACCAGACTGATTTACATATATATAAAATCATTTTTTACACTCAATAAAACCACTCCGATATGGGACAGGTATATTGTGGACATGCTAGCATCTCTATAGGATAAAAAGGGGTGACAGAATCCCTTTAACAAAATCTGTAAAAAAAGAGAGCTAAAAAAAACTAAAACATCTGAGCCATAATGGTAAGGGGGTGGGGGGGGGGGGGGGGGGGCCACTGAATATAAGGAAAAGGCAGAGTTACTAAATGTTTTTTTTAGCTCTGTATATACAAAAGAAGAGAAAGGAGCTGATATCTGTGGCGCCGGGGTTGTCAGTAAATCCAGTAATATACTCACTTGGCTAACTGTAGATATTGTCCAAGCGAAGTTAAATAAGGTAAATGTGAACAAGGCTCCGATTCCAGATGGATTACACCCAAGAGTGCTTAAAGAGCTCAGTTCAGTCATTGCAATGCCCCTGTTTATAATTTTTAAAGATTCTCTAGGTACTTGTACAGTGCCAAGTGATTAGCGCAAGGAAAACGTGGTCCCCATATTAAAAAAAGGATCTAGGTCCTTCACAGGTAATTATAGACCAGTTAGGCTGGGTTCACACAAGCGGATGCCGTGCGTGACATCCGCTCTGTGAAAGAGTGCCAAGACCCGATGCAGACTGCAGAGGCATGGAGCATTAACACATCCGCTCGTGTGAACCCAGCCTTAGTTTAACTTCTGTTGTGGGAAAAATGTTTGAAGGACTCTTAAGGGACTATATACAGGAGTATGTGACTGTAAATATTATAAGTGATAACCAACATGCGTTTACCAAGGAAAGTTGTCAGACTAACCTGAGACATTTTTTGAGGTGGATTTTGCAAAGGCTTTTGATACTGTCCCTCAGACATTTAAAGGGAGTCTGTCATCAGCATTTCACTTTTTTAACCCTTCCCATAGCTCCCTAGCATGCTTACATTTAATAAAAACGTTACCTCTGGCATCAATCCTGGACTTATAGAACCATCAGAAACTATCTTTATAACTTATGCAAATGAGGGCTCGCAAGTGCCCAGGGGCGGCGTTACACTCGTAGGTGCCCTGCTTGCTCAGCCTTTTCATTGCGTCCCCCTGCCCCTTCCTACCCTCCGCCCACCCTTTCCCTCTGACCGCCTTTCTACTAACTTGTTATTCCGCCGAGATCCCACGCCTGTGCACTCAGTCCGTCCGCCGGCGCATGCGCACTGCAATGCCCATTCCTTGTATGGCAGTAATTAATGCGCATGCGCCGGCTTCGCGCCGTTAGCCGGCGCATGCGCAATAGTTACTGTGATGCCGTACAAGGAATGGGCATCGCAGTGCGCATGCGCCGGCCGACGGACTGAGTGCGCAGGCACGGGATCTCGGCGGAACAAGTTAGTAGAAAGGCGGTCAGAGGGAAAGGATGGGCGGGCGGAGGGTAGGAAGGGGCGGGGGGACGCAATGAAAAGGCTGAGCAAGCAGGGCACCTACGAGTGTAACGCTGCCCCTGGGCACTTGCAAGCCCTCATTTGCATAAGTTATAAAGATTGTTTTTGATGGTTCTATAAGTCCAGGATTGATGCCAAAGGTAACGTTTTTATTAAATGTAAGCATGCTAGGGAGCTATGGGAAGGGTTAAAAAAAAGTGAAATGCTGATGACAGACTCCCTTTAATAGGTAAAGTAAGGTCTATTGGCTTGGAAAGTATAGTTTGTAATTGGATTGAAAACTACCTAAAGGACCAGGTCCAGAGAGTTGCGGTCAATAATTCCTATTCAGAATGGTCTCAGGTTATAAGTGGTGTACCCCAAGATTCAGTGCTGGTCCCTCCAATTTATTTATTAATGATATTGAGGACGGGATTAATAGCACCATATCTATTTTTGCAGATTACGCCAAGCTGTGTAGTACTGTGCAGTCTATGGAAGATGTCCATAAACTACAAGCTGACTTGAACGCTCTGAGTGATTAGGCATCAACTTGGCAAATGAAGTTCAATGTGGATAAAACAAGATTTTTGTATAACTTACCAGTAAAATCTCTCTCGCTCTTCCTTGGGGGACACAGGAAACCTTGGGTATAGCTCAACTCCCTAGGAGGCGTGACACTAAGTGAAAACTGTTAAGCCCCTCCTCCAGCAGCTATACCCTCAGCCTGGAGAGGGAGACTACCAGTTGCGTGTCCAAGTAGTGAAAAAAAGGCAATGACCAACCATGTAAAACCAAACAAGTCAACTACCCGACAGGGGCAACTAAACCGTAACGGTAAACCAGAACAATGGGTGGGTGCTGTGTCCCCCAAGGAAGAGCGAGAAAGAGATTTTACTGGTAAGTTATACAAAAATCTAGTTTTCTCGCCCAATTCCTTGGGGGACACAGGAAACCTTGGGACAGTCAAGAGCAGTCCAAGAGGGGAGGGACTACAGCCCAAGGCGAAAACCACCGGAGGCATCAAGAAACCGCCGCCTGCAAGACCAAGCGGCCCAGAGCAGCATCCGCCGATGCATAGGTGTTCACCCTGTAGAACTTGGTGAAGGTGTGCAAGGAAGACCAGGTGGCCGCCTTACACAGTTGTTCAGCCGAAGCCCGATGCCTCTGAGCCCAAGAGGCACCGACCGCTCTGGTAGAATGAGCGGTAACAGCAAAAGGCGTCTCCTTGCCCTTGGCACGGTAAGACTCGGCAATAGCCATTTTGATGAAGCGGGCAATAGACACCCTGGATGCCGCCAACCCCTTGCGCGGACCTTCCGGAACCACAAAGAGTCAGTGCGTTCTCGAGGATGAGAAGGAGACGGACAAAGGGAAGGAAGGACGATGTCCTCATTGCGGTGAAAGGCGGAGACCACCTTCGGAAGGCAGGAACCGGACGGAGAACCGCCTTATCCTGGTGGAAGACCAAAAGCGGCTCCGTGCAAGAAAGTGCCGCCAATTCAGAAAACCCATCGAAGGGACGTGATGGCCACAAGGAAAATTACCTTGCAGGACAAAAGGCGAAGAGAAACCCTCCGCAGGGGCTCGAAGGGGGTAGACTGGAGTGCCGCTAGCACAACATTAAGGTCCCAGGGTGGAATGGGAGAGCGATACGGGGGAACAGAGTGAGCGACTCCCTGGATAAAGGTTTTGACAGGCCCGAGAGGGAAGAGGATGAAAAGCCCCGAAATCTGACCCTTTAACAAGCTGAGACCCAGACCCAGACTGCAAGAAGGACAAGACCGTGGGAAGGGAAAAACTAAGGGGATGAACATACAGCGTTTCGCAAAAACCCAGGAAAGACCGCCAGGTCCGGTAATAAATCCTGGACGAGGCCGGCTTTCGTGTGCGGATCATGGTACGAACCACATCTGCCGAAAAACCCAGTCGCGTTAAAACTGCGGTCTCAATAGCCATGCCGTTAAACGTAGCGACCCTAAATGCTGGAGGAAGATCGGCTCTTGAGAGGGGAGGTCTTCTCTCAGAGGCAGCAGCCAAGGCACGTCTCCCAGGATCAGCATTAGGTCGGCGTACCAAGGCCTGCGAGGCCAATCCGGGGCCATCAGAACCGTAGGCACGCCCTCTGACGCGATTTTTCGGAGAACCCGTGGCAGAAGAGGGAGGGGCGGAAACATGTACAGGAGGGAAAATTCCGTCCACGGAAGAACGAAAGCGTCGACGCCGTACGCCCTCGGGTCCTTGGACCTGGACAGGAAGGTGGTGAGCTTGTGGTTGAACCTGGAGGCCATGAGATCCACATCTGGACGACCCCAACGGAGGCAAATGGACTCGAACACGTCGGGATGCAGAGACCACTCGCCCGGGTCGATCGTCGTCCGCCGCCCAGTTGTCCACCCACGGTATGTAAATGGCTGACAGGGCCGAAACATGAGTTTCCGCCCAATGGAGGATGCGAGACACCTCCCGCTTAGCCGCTGCACTGCGAGTGCCCCCTTGATTTATATATACCACAGCCGTGGCGTTGTCCGACTGGACACGAATGGAATGACCCCAAAGCAGTGGAGTCCAATGCCGGAGCGATAAGAGAATCGCCCTCAGTTCCAGATAGTTTATCGGCAGTTTGGACTCTGATGGAGACCAAGTGCCCTGGACGGACCGGGGAGGAAACACACCCACACCCCCCCCCCCCCCCCAACCCTGCAGACTGGCATCGGTGGTAACTACCAACCAGGTCTTTGGCAGAAAGGATTTTCCCTGGAGGGGGGTCCGTAACCACCAGAGGAGGGAGGTCCGAGCATGGGGAGGAAGGGCCGGTCCAGACTCTCCAGAGACTTGTCCCAGGCAGACAGAATTGCCGTCTGGAAGATGCGGGAGTGATATTGCGCGAAAGGTATCGCTTCGAAACAGGACACCATCTGTCCAAATACCCGCATGCTGGCCCGGAAGGACGGACAGCGGTGGAGAAGCAGGGTCCGAACCGAACGGTGAAGGAGCTGACGCTTTTCCGGTGGGAGCCGAACCTCCGCCGCTTCTGTATCCAGTAACATCCCCAGAAAGACGAGTTGTCTGGATGGCGTAAGCGAGGACTTGGGAAGGTTGATAATCCAACCGAACCGCTCCAAGGTTTGCAGCGGGAGGTTCACGCTGGTGGACGTCTGGGAAAAGGAGGGCACCTTGATGAGCAGATCGTCCAAGTAGGGAAGTAGAAAAACACCCCTGGAGCAGAGCAAGGCCAGGACAGGGGCAAGGATCTTGGTGAACACCCAGGGAGCCGTCGCCAGGTCGAAGGGGAGGGCGACAAATTGATAATGGTCGTTCCCCACCGCAAAGCGAAGGAAACGCTGGTGACACAGAGCGATCGGGACGTGGAGGTAAGCATCCTGGATGTCGATAGAAAGAGGCCACCACAGATCTGAGGGACTCCATCCTAAACCCCCCGAAGATGGAGGAAACGGTTTAACCGCTTGAGGTCCAATATTGGTCTTACCGAACCTTCTTTTTTGGGGACCACAAAAGGAACAGCAACTCTCACCATCCTGACGTCTTCAGCCTCTGTCCATTCCAGCAGGGTCGCCCCTTCAGCTACTGGCACCGCAGTGGCAGGAAGCTGGAGAGGGGCTTGGTGCGAAGGCGACCCTTACGCTGGCGGGATGCAGGGGAGCTGGGCTGCCCTGGTCCTCCTTGTCTTCTGTGGGGGAGGCAGCAGTGCGGATGACCGGCACTGGCGCAGCTTGACCCCGGGAGAAACAGAGTTCCAGGCGTCTGTTGTCCCTGTGAAAAATAAAAATAAAAAATGTAAAGAGAAAAATTTAAAAATGAAGGAGAAAAAACAGCCCTGCAGAGCAGGGAATGTCTTGCCTCCTTGGACACTAAGCAAAAAACTGGTAGTCTCTCTCTCTCTCTCCAGGCTGAGGGTATAGCTGCTGGAGGAGGGGCTTAACAGTTTTCACTTAGTGTCACGCCTCTTAGGGAGTTGAGCTATACCCAAGGTCTTCTGTGTCCCACAAGGCATTGGGCGAGAAATGTAAAGTTATGCATCTTGGTAGTAATAATCTCTGTGCTTCATATGTCCTAGGTGATGTAACACTGGGGGAGTCACTTAGAGAAGGATTTGGGTGTCTTTGTAGATGGTAGATTAAATAACAGCATACAATATCAATCAGCTGCTTCTAAGGCCACCAGGATATTGTCATGTATTAAACGAGGCATGGACTCGCAGGACAGGGATGTAATACTACCACTTTACAAAGCGTTGGTGCGGCCTCATCTGAAATATGCAGTTCAGTTCTGGGCACCAGTCCCTAGAAAGGACGCACTGCAGCTAGAAAAAGTACAGAGGAGAGTGACTAAACTGATAAGCGACATGGAGGGTCTTGGTTATGAAGAAAGATTAAACAAATTACATTTATTTAGTGTTGAGAATAGACGTCTAAGGGGGGACCTGATTAACCTATACAAATATATAAATGGGCCATACAATATATACAGTGAAAAACTGTTCCATGTAAAATGCCCACAAAAGACAAGGGGCACTGCCACAGATTGGAGAAGAAACATTTCAGTCTCCAAAAGCATCAAAACTTCTTTACTGTAAGAACTGTGAATTTGTGGAATAGACTTTCTCAGGACGTGGTCACAGCAGGAACAGTGGACAGTTTTAAAAAGGGTTTAGATGGTTGAACTTGTCTTTTTTTCAACCGTATTAACTATGTAACTATGCTAGTGCACAGCTCTAGACAGAGGTAGTAAATATGCAGAGCACAGGGGTGTTACAAAAGCAGTGCTCCAAGGATTCAGCCCGGCCCCCAGGTGCTCCAACACACTCATTTACATAAAAATATAAATGCAGATCTCTGCAGCTGTTTACCATACAAAAGAGTGGTATTGTAGTAATCAGCATGATCAACCCTACAAAGGCAGAATGCCTGGTTTAAGGGCTGTTTCACACGAGCGAGTCCATTGTGGGAATCGCGCTCCGTGTGAGAGTGTGATCCTCTGCTCTGGACTTGCAGGAGCACACGGCATTATCATGATTTATAATGTCATGTGCCTCTGCATGGCCTTTTTTCCACAGAATCATAGTGACATAAAGCGGTCAATATGATCCTGTAGAAATAATGTCAAGCAGAGGCACATAGCATTATAAATCATGATAATGCCGTGCGCTCCTGCAAGTCCAGAGCGGAGGATCACACTCGCACACGAAGCGCGATTCCCGCAATGGACTCGCTCGTGTGAAACAGCCCTAATAGTTTAAACAATGCTGTCCATCCACACATTTTAAAACCAAGAAACATTAGTAGTGCTATTAGTCACAAGAAATCTCTGTTTCAGTTATTTAGACTTTTAAAAAATTTACTATGTGTAAATTATTTTACACAGACAGGCTACTGGGCCACACAGCACTTGGTGCGAATATGCAGTTATAGCTACTGCTGTTAAGATGTAAGGAAAAGGCGCAATATAATCAGGCAAGTACACTTCCCAACCACAGAACTGACATTAAAGGATTACTGTCATGGGAAAAATCGTTATGTAGCTTACTGACATTGGCACATCGCTAATGTCAGCAGTACATAACAGTATGTTTGTTAACTCCCTGCTGCCTTTCTATTTTAAAAAAACTGACTTATAATATGCTAATGAGCCTCTAGGTGCTATGAGGGCGTTGCTGCAGCACCTAGAGGCTCGGTCTACTCGCATTTTGGCACGCCCAGGTCCACTTGATTGACGTCCTTCACCGCATCGTCCTCATAATCCTGTGCCTGCGCCGTCCCGTTTAGTATTCGGCGCAGGCGCAGTGAGTGAAGGACGCTCGGCTGCTGCCATGCAGGGGAGGCCTGTGACAATCGGCGCAGGGAGGAAGCTGGCAGCAGCAGAGCTTCCTTCCCTCACTGCGCCGAATACTAAAAAGGACAGCGCGGGATTATGAGGACGATGAGAAGGACGTCAATCAAGTGGACCTGGGCGTGCCAAAAGGAGAGTAGACCGAACCTCAAGGTGCTGCAGCAACGCCTAGAGGCTTCATGAGCATATTATAAAAGTCAGTTTTTTTTATAGAACGGCGGCAGGCAGGGAGTTAAACATACGGTTATGTACGGCTGACATTAGCACATCGCTAATGTCAGTCCGCTACATAACGATTTTTCCCATGACAGTAACCCTTTAAAATCTGGTGTGATATAGCCACTAACCTAGATTATGTCTCTTAACTTTAGCGTGCTCGTGAATATGTTTCTTCGTGAAGCAACCAAAGAACACACAGTACAAGCAAGAGTGAAGCCTGTTCAGGGAGGCGCCACACATATGACAAGTGCACGACTTGGCCTGTGAGGGAGGAGAGAAAAAAAAAAAAAAAAAAAAAAAGCGTTAAGAACATGCCTAAAATAATTCAAAATTATTAGCCAGACACTTCTCACATGAACAGATTATGTTGGAAACGTTAAAGGGGTATTCCTATCTTAATGATCACTGTTAAATCTGTAAATGATTTAACAGTGATGATTTTTCTAAATATATTTAATTAACCAATTCCCACCCCTTAGAAGAAAATAAACATACTTACCTGACTGTTGTCTTCCGTCTCCCCTGGTTACGGCCACCGCTCTTCTCAGGAATCGCGTTGGCCGCGCTTGCGCAGACGACTTCTTCTCTTTTCCCGGCCGGCCGCAGTCCCGAAAGCGCACGCCGAGGCCGTGCATGCGCTATGGTGATTTCTTCCTGGCCAGTATAGTATACTTGCCAGGAAGAAGTCACCAGGGCGCATGCACGGCTGCATGCACATTCAGTCCAGCGCACGGCCCGGCCAGGAGAAGACTTCAATGAAGATGGAGCCCGCCCCCTGCCGAAACCAGGAAGTGGACAGCGCGCCGGGAGCAGGCAAGTATGAAACTGCGTGATGAGAATACCCCTTTAAAGTAATTTACTTGGAATTAAGAAAAGAAAAATACCTAAATATTACTTTACTCATATATTCCCAAATACCCTTAGTTATAATGGCTCGTTTTGTGTAGGGAGCAATCAGGGGAGAAAATGGCTGCCATCCTATTAGTACACACAAAACCTGTCCTAATCACACAGGAGGAAAAGTTACCGTACTTCACATCACTGAGGTAAAGAGCTGCCTCATCCTCTTACGAAGTACAGGTAAGAAGGAAGGTATATGGAAGAAGATAAAGAACTAGCTGACTGCCTCAATGAATACTTCTGTTCAGTTTTTACAAAGGAAAATGAAGGAGAAGGACCTCAGTTGGGAAAGAAGACTAATGAATCTTTTGACGCATGTGTCTTTACAGAGGAAGAGGTTCTAAGTCAACTGTCTAAAATTAATACAAATAAGTCACAGGGGCCTGATGGGATACACCCAAAGCTATTAAAAGAGCTCAGTGGTGAACTAGCAAAACCATTAACAGATTTATTTAACCAATCACTGGCAACAGGAGTCGTCCCAGAAGATTGGAAATTAGCAAATGTTGTGCCCATTCACAAGAAAGGTAGTAGGGAGGAATCGGGCAACTATAGGCCAGTAAGCCTGACATCAATAGTGGGGAAATTAATGGAAACCATACTTAAGGAGAGGATTGTATTGTGGACCATCTAAAATCCCATGGATTGAAAGATGAAAAACAGCATGGGTTTACTTCAGGGAGATCATGTCAAACTAATTTTATTGATTTTTTTGATTGGGTGACTAAAATAATAGATGGAGGAGGTGCAGTAGACATCGCTTATCTAGACTTTAGTAAGGCTTTTGATACTGTCCCACATAGAAGGCTTATCAATAAAGTGCAGTCATTGGGCTTGGACTCCCATATGGTTGAATGGATTAGGCAGTGGCTGAGGGACAGGCAACAGAGGGTTGTAGTCAATTGAGTATATTCAGACCAAGGTCTTGTTACCAGTGGGGTACCTCAGGGATCTGTTCTGGGACCCATATTGTTTAATATCTTTGTCAGCGAAATTGCAGAAGGCCTCAATGGTAAGGTGTGTCTTTTTGCTGATGACACAAAGATTTGTAACAGGGTTGATGTTCCTGGAGAGATACACCAAATGGAAAAGGACTTAGGAAAACTAGAGGAATGGTCAAAAATCTGGCAACTAAAATTTAATGTTGATAAGTGCAAGATAATGCACCTGGGACGTAAAAACCCAAGAGCAGAATATAAAATCAGTGATACAGTCCTAACCTCAGTATCTGAGGAAAGGGATTTAGGGATCATTATTTCAGAAGACTTAAAGGTAGGCAGACAATGTCACAGAGCAGCAGGAAATGCTAGCAGAATGCTTGGGTGTATAGCAAGAGGAATTACCAGTAGAAAGAGGGAGGTGCTCATGCCGCTCTACAGAGCACTAGTGAGACCTCATTTGGAGTATTGTGCTCAGTACTGAAGACCATATCTCCAGAAGGATATTGATACTTTGGAGAGAGTTCAGAGAAGAGCTACTAAACTGGTACATGGATTGCAGGAAAGATTAAGGGACCTTAACATGTATAGCTTGGAAGAAAGACGAGACAGAGGGGATATGATAGAAACTTTTAAATACATAAAGGGAATCAACAAGGTAAAAGAGGAAAGAATATTTAAAAGAAGAAAAACTGCTACAAGAGGACATAGTTTTAAATTAGAGGGGCAAAGGTTTAAAAGTAATATCAGGAAGTATTACTTTACTGAGAGAGTAGTGGATGCATGGAATAGCCTTCCTGCAGAAGTGGCAGCTGCAAATACAGTGGAGGAGTTTAAGCATGCATGGGATAGGCATAAGGCCATCCTTCATTTAAGATAAAGCCAGGGGCTATCCATAGTATTTAGTATATTGGGCAGACTAGATGGGCCAAATGGTTCTTATCTGCCGACACATTCTATGTTTCTATGTTTCTAAGGTGAGGATGTGGATATTGTAGTCTCCATTACCACAGTCTGTCCTGTCCATCCTCTCTGTACTTCATGTCTCCTCATGAACTCCATGCCTATAGAGGTTCAGCTTAAGTTCTTATCAGCTGTATGCAGGATCATAATCCCTTACAAGCTGAGCAGAGAGGAGGATGCGGCAGCTCTTTAGCTCAGTGTTCCGAGTTAACTTGTCCTCCTGTATGATTAGGACAGGTTTTGTGTGAACTAATAGGACGGAGCCATTATAACTAATGAAAGGTATTTAGGGATAGAGATATATATAATAAAATAATATAATATAAAGTATTGTCCTTTTTTGGATCCCCTTTCAGTCTATTTGGTCAATAAACTAATATTTCCAATAAAGTTACTAATAAGAATAAAACTTAATGTAGCTCTTCAATATTGACGTTTAAGCAAAAAAAAAAAAAACGGTTGATCGTTTTCAATAACAAAGTTATTCAGAAAAATGGACACGAGGAACAAGAAACAATATTAACCAATTATAAAAATACATGTGGTAATGTAATGGTGGCTTAGCACAGAAGTTTGGGAACATTGATACACTTTTTTTGCGTAGAGATGTTGTAGTGTTGTGACTGGCTAAAAGGCTGTATGTGGCTAGAAAAAATGTAATTACATTAATAACATTTTTACTGTGAAAAACACCGAAAGAAAAAAGGTAAAAAAAAAAAGTTAAAAGCCCTCAACAGTGCAGCAAAGGACTACTAGTATAATTGTTTAAGGTAGACACACAGAGTTCAACTACTTTTTGATCCATAAAACATGGCCGTTCGCTCACTGGAGGAATTCCCATGGTAACCCCACGGTTGAAGCCCTGTAACCATGTTCGGTTGCATTGTGCTCACACTGAGCATCACATGAAGTATCAAGCTATGGACAAACACAGAACATCGGACGTGTACTGAGGACTCCTTGTGTTGCATGGACACCTGAATAGCCACCCTGCAGTGGAAATCCCAGGCTGCCCCAGGCAAAACCAGCTGTCTGCATTCGGCCACATTTTGAGACGGGATTGCCTTTCATTCAAGCCCTTTAAAGAGTTTGTCACCCCATTAAACAGTTTTTTTTTTTTCTTTACTAATATTCCCTATAGTGCGATCTCATGATACATAAGCAAATTAATCATTTTGGTTCAGTAGAATTTGCTAAAAATAGATTTTTAAAATATGCTAATTACCTTGCTACCAGCAAGTAGGGCGGCTACCTGCTGGTAGCAGCCGCATCCTCCGATGGTAATGACGCCCCCTCGGCATGCTGATTGACAGGGCCAGGGAACGGAATCGTTCTCTGCTGGCGCTGTTAGAATTTGAAATCTCGCGCCTGCGCCGTTCCTGTCTTCAATCGGCGCAGGCGCACTGAGAGGCGGCCGCTCTCTCGACCGCTCCATCCTCAATGCGCCTGTGTCGATGACGTCATCAAGTACACCCGGAAGAGATTTATTATTAATAATCGTTGGTGGTATAGTGTTAACTGTCATTTTTATAAAATTATTTATTCCCATTTCGTTGGTGGTTTTTGTGGCAGCATGCTTATTATGTACATACTTACCTGATTCGAGCATCCAGCGACGTCACCAGA
Source organism: Bufo bufo (assembly GCF_905171765.1). Taxonomy (NCBI): domain Eukaryota; kingdom Metazoa; phylum Chordata; class Amphibia; order Anura; family Bufonidae; genus Bufo; species Bufo bufo. The sequence continues at coordinate 83,951,322 of NC_053395.1, forward strand.
CTCTCCGCCTCCTTCTAGCGATGCCGGCGTCTTCTCTTCCGGGTGTACTTGATGACGTCATCGACGCAGGCGCATTGAGGATGGAGCGGTCGAGCTAGCGGCCGCCTCTCAGTGCGCCTGCGCCGATTAAAGACAGGTACGGCGCAGGCGCGAGATTTCAAATTCTAACAGCGCCAGCAGAGAACGATTCCCTTCCCTGGCCCTGTCAATCAGCATGCCGAGGGGGCGTCATTACAATTGGAGGATGCGGCTGCTACCAGCAAGTAGCCGCCCTACTTGCTGGTAGCAAGGTAATTAGCATATTTTAAAAATCGATTTTTAGCAAATTCTACTGAACCAAAATGATTAATTTGCTTATGTATCATGAGATCGCACTATAGGGATTATTAGTAAAGAAAAAAAAAGAAAAAAAAAAAAAACGGTTTAATGGGGTGACAGAAACCCTTTAAGTTTGAAAACATTTACACATTTGCTCCAATAAACAATTAAACTTTACAACTTTCTAAAGATTAGCGTGAAAAACAACATTTTGTAGGCAGGAATTCTAATGTTTCTTCAAGCAAGAGTGATAACTGCATAGCAAAATGTATTCTACCCATACAAACAAGGTTTAGGCTACATTATCTATTTTAAAAAAAATAAAAAAATAAACGCTGGGGCAGATTTATCATTGATTTGCACCAGAAAACTGACATGAAAAATTAGAAAACTGCGACTTTTTTTTAATGCTACTTGCGTAAATATTAGGGATGAGCGAATCGACTTCGGATATTTCATTTACATAAAACTTCGTTACAATACTGTATGGAGCAGGAGCTCCGTACAGTATTAGAATGTATTGGATACGATGAGCTGAAGTCTCGTGAGACATTGTGCAATAACTTCATAAATTAATTTGTACTGTAAAAAAAACATTTCCTGAACTCTGGTACAGTTCCAAGGTACCACTTAGAACTGAACCTGAGTTCGGGAAATGTTTTTTTTACAGTACAAATTTATTTATGAAGTTATTGGGTGAAGTCTCGCGAGACTTCACAAAGCAATATCTTCGGCTCATCGGAGCCAATACATTCTAATACTGTATGGAGCTCCTGCTCCGTACAGTATTAGAACAGTTTTATGAGAATCTACTTCAGAGGTTTCATCCGAAGTCGATTCGCTCATCCCATGTAAATATTTTTCAACAAGTGGTCTTCTATGAAGGAATTTCCACTTTCCCAAGAAGGTGGTGTGGTGATGTAAAAAAAAAAAAAAAAAAAAAAAAATAATAAAATCTATGTTAGGGCTCTTTCACACTTGCGTTGTCCGGATCCGGCGTGTACTCCACTTGCCGGAATTACACTCCGGATACGGAAAAACGCAAGTGTACTGAAAGCATTTGAAGACGGAACCGTCTTCAAATTGCGTTCAGTATTACTATGGCACCCAGGACGCTATTAAAGTCCTGGTTGCCATAGTAGGAGCGGGGAGCGGTGGAGCAGTATACTTACAGTCCGTGCGGCTCCCGGGGCGCTCCAGAATGACGTCAGAGCGCCCCATGCGCATGGATGACGTGTCCAATGCGATCACATGATCCATGCGTTTGGGGCGCCCTGACGTCACTCTGGAGCGCCCCGGGAGCCGCACGGACGGTAAGTACACTGCTCCCCCGTTCCCCGCTACACTTTACCATGGCTGCCAGGACTTTAGCGTCCCGGCAGCCATGGTAACCATTCAGAAAAAGCTAAATGTCGGCTCCGGCAATGCGCCGAAACGACGTTTAGCTTAAGGCCGGATCCGGATCAATGCCTTTCAATGGGCATCAATTCCGGATCCGGCATTGCGGCAAGTGTTCCGGATTTTTGGCCGGAGCAAAAAGCGCAGCATGCTGCGGTATTTTCTCCGGCCAAAAAACGTTCCGTTACTGAAGACATCCTGATGCATCCTGAACGGATTTCACTCCATTCAGAATGCATGGGGATAATCCTGATCAGGATTCTTCCGGCATAGAGCCCCGACGACGGAACTCTATGCCGGAAGAAAAGAACGCAAGTGTGAAAGAGCCTTTAGCCAGAACCTTGTGTATATATCAGTATAAGTGCTCCGACTGCTGCACCTAAGTTATGACGAGGCATATACCTCATCATAATTTAGGCGCATCATCCAACAGAGCGCCTGGTTTTCATTGAACAGTGTACACCACCGATTATAAATCTGCTCCACTGTATGCAGCAAGACTTGCCAAACAACACCTCCATGTGGTGAAAAAAAATGGTGTCCTTTATTCACCCATGCAACGTTTCAGTCCACTTGCTGGGACTTTTATTTGCTTGAAAAGAGTCCCAAGCAAGTGGACTGAAACGTTGGATGGGTGAATAAAGGACACCATTTCTTTCACCACATGGAGGTGCTGTGGAATTTCTTCTATATCTAGCAGGTAATTGTCAAAATCCATATCTGCTGGCACTCCTTACTATTTTTGCTTTGCCTGGTGCTGCTCTTGCTCATTGTTTTCTAGTATCGATCTCTATCTACACACACTAAAAAAAGACACACCAGTGAAATATCACAAAAAATACAACCCGATTACAAAGTAACACTCTATATTACCTTTCTTTTACGGGTGTCCGGCGTCCCGCTCCAAACAAAGCACTGGTAAATAACACGCAGGTTCTGCTTCCAATTGTCCACTTTAAAGCTGTTCACATGGGAGCAGCCGGCCGGACTCATGACAAACCAACATACACTCTCTCGGGGTGGGGGTCCGAAGACACAAGAGGCTGCACTCCGGAGAGGAGGAGGACAGGGCCAAATGCCCCGCCCTCCTCCTTATTCAGTTTGTCCCAACCTGTTGTAAGAAGTCTACAGCTGACACATGTATACGCTGGTGCCCTGCAAACAAGCAAGAAAATGGGCGTCAATTGAACAAAGTCTTAAATAAATCAATGTTCTTCGCTGCTGAAAACAAAAAACAAAAAAACACTAGATAAATAAGAGAAGAAAAAAAACAACTCATGGAGAAAGATGTTAAAGACTATAGCACTTTGTATTCAGTTTGCTGCCCTGAGAAACTTCACTCTGGGTCTAAACTGCCAATATGGCCAATTGAGCAAGACCCAGGTCTACAATTGAGAGCACATATACTGGAGCATACAGTCAACTGCAGATGTGACCATTACATTCTGGATCCATTGTTCAGTAACTTCCTGATGTGTTTCATGATGCTGGAATGCCTTAAAGATTAAAGGACTAGCTCACGCTGAGATTTTTGCCGGCGGAACTTAAGAGTAGATTGGGAGGCCACGCTACAATGGTTTATTTTCCACCACTGTGCCAAGAAAAGACATGTCCTTTCTTGGCGCAGTTACAAGAGATAAACCCACACCCACATGAACAGTCTCCCATTTTAAAGAAGGGGAGGCAGTTAGCGCACAGCTGGCCGACAGATTTTGGTGTAGAACCTGTGCAAAATTCTAAGGGGGCAGAAGACTGTGTGAACTGGCCCTTACATGGAGCTGTAGGCACAGCCAAGTCCTACAACGTAACAGTTCAGAAGTGCCTATGCCCTCATAATAAACTACAGGCAACAACAAAGTTCTAGGTCTTGTTCTTAGGGACAGTTAGGAGAGCTGAATTCTTTAGGGCACCGACACACGGGTGCAGGTCAACGTGCAGAAGATCCGCACAAATTTCTGTGCATTTCTGGATCCAAACTGCAATTTCTAACAGATTTTGGCGCGGATTTGATGCAGTTTTGCCGCAGAACTCTGCAGCTAAAACCGCAAATATAATAGACATGCTGGGGAGTTCAAAATCCGAGCAGCAGGTCAATTTATGCACGGAAAACATTTGCAAAGTGTACGGGATTTGTTTAATCTCATATGCTTCGCTGGTACTGTACTACACTGGTTTTCCTGCACAAGAATCTGTGCTGAAAAACTGCATGTACTCAGTTACGTGTGCAGGTGGTCTTATAGTTTACCGTATTACGGTACTTGTAATTGCATGCAAAGGCTTCTCATTTAAATTGTAGATAGCCAGGACAGAAAAAGCAGCTTCCGGCATATAAGTACACCGCTAACAGGCTTCCAAACCGTTATCGTGACAATTTTAATACGACATCTAATTCTAATGATATTTCATAAAATGTCTACAGGGGGCAGTCTATAGTCCGCCACGCACTGATGTACATAATTCTGACAATCGTCCTGAACAGAGGCCCGACTTCCATCACATCAGCGTGAGCACTGACAGAAATGCAGAGCAATTATGCTGATCAGAGGCATCTTCCAGGAGGCAACCTTTAATTCAGAAAAGAGGTGCAATTTACAGACCACCAAACGGCAGAGATTTATCAAAACCGGCGTAAAGGAAAACTGGCTAAGTTGCCCATAGCAACCAGATTTAGAGATCTGAAAAATTTAAGGTGGAATCTGATTGGTTGCTATGGGCAACTAAGCCAGATTTAATTTTCACAAGTTTGCCAAGTCTCCCCTAGAGGGTCCAAGTATCAAGGACAAAATGGTATTAGCCATAGCCCGGCATTCAATCTGCAACTGAAAAAAAAAATGAAAGGCAAACTTTGCTTGCTGCGGCCTATTATATCTCATGACACAAGTCATCTGCAAGCAACACGAGGCTGCCGAGGAACAGGTAGAGGAGCTACCGAGCACCGCAGCAGTCAATAACTATTTTTAGCCTGTACACACAGCGCCTTTCATCTGCTGCTGCAGTATTTCACATTAATGCTGAACCCACTCGGCAGATAAATAGTCAGGCTCGCCGGGAGCCCCCGTCTGTGCTAGTGTCACTTCACGACCAGAACAGTGCATCACGCCGTGATATGCTGGTAATCAAACATACCGACGCCCGTCAACGGGCTCCGGCTGCATCCATTTCTCAGAAGACTCATCTCTGTTACAAGCAGAAGCCACAATGCTATTGTGAACCCGAGTATTAGGTACCCATTGTTACCCAAGGCTGGCTAAACTACCCATCTGATCTTACCCCAACAGACTAGTGACTGCCAGGTAGCTACTGAACATGTCTGACAACCACAATAACCTTCATAAGGCATGCGCAGCCCCTCAGTGATGGGCAGGATCCATCAGCGCTTGCGCAATGTCAGGGGCAACTTACAGATTTTAGCTCAGTAACTCAATACCAAAATCATACAGTTTTCTCACAGGCCAATAGTCCTAAGAAATGTCAAGACTTTCTGTTCTTTGAGAGCAGGCACATGGCCACAATGGTTTGTAGTGGACCCCACTGACTTCTATGGGAGAGGGTTCTAGGCATGTCCTGTGACCGATGCAGATGTCAGGAGGGAGTAGATAAGCTGTGATATCATGTATTTGGAATGGTGGATTCTGTGTTATCTATACAGAGGTGATATCCATCATTATAATTCTGCCTGTGATAATGTGATGGCTACTGAAAAGTTACCTATACAGAAGAAGGCTTAACATATTACAATTTTGGGTATTCTGTAAAATTTTAATAGTCGCTATGAAAATGAAAACAAAAATCACCCAAAATTCTAATAGGGGGGGCTTTATCACAGTCAATCATTTTACATTGATCTGTGAAATCCCCTGCTCTGCCAGAGGATGTGCCCAATCTATGAGGGGCACGTCTTATTTATCAGGCACATCAGACAGCAGTTAGTGCACCTAGTGTGAAATCTATGGCAGGTGGGAGCTGATGTAAATTTCAGCCTTCCTTTATTGCACAAGAGATGATAAATATGCCGCGCCCGCTCCCTGTGAAAGTGGCGAGGGCAGCGTAGGAATGCCACGTGCTCCTAAATTTAGGCACAATGATGTAAAAAAAAAAAACATGGAGGTTTGCATTTATTTTTTTTTATCCCAGAAAACTTGGGTTGGTAGGGGGCAAGATATATTCTCCCTAATGTGCAAAACATAAAAACGTGATTTCAATGGTAAATCATTTTCTGATGACATGTTCCCGTTAAAAACTGTAATACACGGCTGAACCTGTGGGACCAGCCGACCAACTTACGTGTAAAAGCTCCAGATTCACCTTAGTGGAGCTGCATGCAGAAACGCCACAGCATTTAGATCACAAGTGGATGAGATTTTAGAAATAACCCACACGCTGCAGAGAAAACCTAAAGCATAACCTTGCTCAGAGTTTTCTATCCGTGGCATCTCAATTCACGCTGCAGGTTACCCATGGTTTGGAACCTTTGCAATGCACAGGGTGAAAGCAGCAAAAGACCCACCGTGATGCCACGAGCAATGTTGCCAAGCACCCCCTAGTGACAAGTCTTGAGAGGGTACTTGGAATAAGGCTATTCTCATGCCACTGTTATAAGCTCTGCTCTAAGCGTCTGACAGCAGCTCCTTCAGATCTGACAAAGTGTAGCATGAGCACATTAGGACCCATGATGGATGACTTACTATTTACAGCACCACAAACCTATTACATCCAGTGACGTCTGCTCCGATATACAGTACATGTTCTCTTTCCTCATCTCCATTCAGTCCAGACCGCCATGATTACTTTTTATCTCTGCAGAGTTGGTCAGACAGGATTCTTTTGCATCATCCCCCCCCCCCCACCTTCTCAAAACCCATCCTACTGTGCTGCTACACTGCAGAAACAGATATTCCCCTTAAAATACTAGTACTACAAAAATTGTTCCTACATCAATAAGTACCAGAGTTCCCTCAAAAAGCACAAACCAACAGTACAATTGCCATAAATATAGTTTCACAATATTTGTGCTAAGCTGATACTGTTCCAGGGTGTCCATGGCAATAGTGCTCCCAAAACTATCACCAATAGTAATTCAGCCCTTAGTAGTAATTGTGACCCATAATAGTAATAATGTCCTCCACCCTGACCTAGAATAATGCACCAATAGAGCCTACACTAGTAATCATAGTCCTCCAGTGGTAATAAAGCCCACCAAAATGTCCCCAGTAGTATTAATTCTCCCTTTACTGTGCCAGTAGTAATGAAGCCCAACATAATGCCCCAGTAGTAGTCCCACCATAATGCCCACCTGCCTAAAGTGCCCCAGTAATACTAACACTCCCTATAGTGCACCTAGTAGTTCTAATGCTTCAATATTGCCCCCCAGCAATAATAATGATCCCACTATAGTGGCCCAGCAGGATGCTGCTCCAAGGAGCCAAAGGAAAATAAATGCAAATATTCACCTCCATGTCGTGGTCTGCAATGCGGTACAGGACACAGGCCTGAGGATATAGCAATATAGATGAGCGGCCCAATCAACCAACATTGAACATTGCTGCAATTCTAGGGCAGTCAGATCCATCCGCACAGCAAAAAATAAACTTTGTTTTGCGGTGTGGAGGCATGGACCGAATGCCTCTCCATAGTGCTTTCGTGGCCTTCTGCTCTGTATCTACCAGACTGCAGACCCATTCAAGTGAAGGGGTCCACATCTGCAATACTGAGCGCACATGACCCGTGTCCGTATATTGTAGTCCCTCTTTTTGCGGGCCACAATACGGGCATGGCCAGCACACATTCGTGTGCATGAGCCCTTACATGTATAAATTAAAGGGATTAGCTAGTTTCCTATATTGATGACCCATCCTTAGGATAGGTCATCAATATCAGACTGGTGGGGATCCAAGTACCGCCACCCCGGCCAATCAGCCGTGCCTTCCCACCACTGTTTACTTGCTCACTAAGGACAATGCAGAGGCAAGCAGGGGTAATTACAACTCCTCCGTGCCCATTCTCTTCAATGAGAAGGAGCAGACGGAGTGTAATTGCTCTCCCACTGAAGTGAATGAGATGGAAGAGCTGTACTTACACTGCTGACCGCTGCAACGCTGACTGCGAGCAGGTAAACTGAAGAGAAGGGAACGAGCACTGTCCTCTGTTCAAACAGCCGATTGGAGGGGAGTCCGATATTGAAGGCTTAGGGATCATGCGCACAACCGTAATTTATATTCCGCATCCAATCCACATTTTGTGAAAGTCGACGCAGACCCATTGACTTTGATGGAGGCGCAAAAGATGGGGACAACACACCATGTGCTGTTTGCATTCGTATGTTCATTCTGCTGCATCCGCCAATAAATGTTCCTATTCGCACCTGTTTTACGGACAAGGATTGGACTGTTCTATAGAGGGCAGGATGTTCCACTTTCATTCTGAAAACACTTAAAGGACCGTGCTGACATGGCACTTTAAGTCACCATACGTAGATCACTGCATATTTTGCCCCTTTTTGCAATGTGTCTGGTCACATGATGCAGAGCTGCGTGGTGGCTCCCACGATGCCCTGCCTGTGGGCTGGTAGGATCCAGTGCCGCTGTTGGGTTCCGAGGTCTTACCACCTGCCAGTGCTGCACTATATTAGAATACAGACTCATTCATAGGAGGAACCTTGGCATTTTAATCAAAATGTATACCTAGATACACTACTGGTGATCTCTATGAATGATGCTGGGGGACGACAGACCAATGCCTGGCATGTGGATGTGTGATCCGTGTCTCTTAGCAGATTTCTTTCTGGTTATCAATTGATTGTCCTAAGGCGAGGAGCTGCAGCCAGCCGCACAGCAGCTACAGGGGAAGCACAGCCACGGATTGCACACATTCAAATAGAATACACTAATTGGTTCTTTCTACAAAAAAAATAGCTGTCGCTTTTGCGCCATTCTTCATAAGATTTTTTTTTTGTAAATAACTAAGGGCTCATGCACATCCATTGGCTGTTTTTCATTGCGGATCCACAAAACACGGATACCTGCCGTGCGCACTCTGCATTTTGCAGACCAGAAGGCTGCTAATAGAACAGTCCTATCCTGGTCCATAATGCAGACAAGAATGGGACATGTTCTACCATTTTGCAGCGGCATGGAACAGACTTGTGGATAGCACACAGAGCCTGCCCACATCTTTTGAGGCCCCGTTGAAGTGAATGGGTTTGCAACCGACCTGCAAAAAAATGCGGATCGGATGTGGACTAAAACGATCCACGCGGATGAGCCATAAAGATGTAAAAAGGGCCTGAAAAAAAAAGTTTTTGGAAAAAACAAAAACAGCCAGAAAGACTAAAAATGCCTAATTAACAAAACACCAGTAGTTAGAAAAAACAACTGCAAATGCCACTAAAACAAGTCCTGTGTTGAGTCAGGCTAAGGGCTCCATCTCTTGCCACCAGAATTCCTTACGTGTATTCCATGCTAAAATTTCAGCAGTGGTCGCAGGGGTTCACCTCTCATTGTTTTCAACTGTAAGTCGTACTGCCTCATACGTTTAGCGGTTTAACGCCACAACTGCGCCAAGTAGGGACTTGCCTGGAGTGGAGTCCATTCAATGGGGCAAAACTGCAAGTGGATCCACAGTATTGAGTGCAAAACTATGGCAAAAATCACAACGGTTTCTGACGCTGAATACATGGCGGATTTTGCGTCTGCCAAACTTACCATGTGAACATACCCTTAAGGTGCCCTCCTTACACATGGCAGATTTTGTTGAAGATTTCTGTGACAGTCAGTTCCATTCATCTGAATAGGGTTTGGCAGCAAGTACATGGATTGTCGCACGTCTCCTAGAGATGAATGGAACCAAATCTGCTGCATGTGAAGTCTGAGGTTCCAAGGGAAATCACATCTTCGATGCAGGTTGTATGATGGATCTGCGGCCGAATGACTAGATCCTGAACCAAAATATCCCTAGTGACTGAGACAAGGGCCCACACTGACCAAGTCTTCTAGTGGATTACCCAGAAGCTACTAGGTCCTTTTGTCAACATCTGATGAGGTCATCAGCACAGAAATGACAAACTATAACAACGTGGACTTCCTGCAGTGAAATAGCCACCCAATGAGGTTCCACCACTGTGCACCGGATACGATATTGTACATGTAGCACCCCCAAAAATACACCTTCAGTGAGCGGATTTACCAGGACACAGATAAAGAGGATTATGGCGATTTCTGCCGTCATATAGCAAAATATCACGACCTGCTGAGCGGGAACGACGGGCCAGCAATCCGCTATTCAGATGCCAACCCACTGCCAAACCTGCAAAAGAAAACCAGTGGAACTGGGCAACCACATGCCAATATGTGTTATTATCACTGCTTCATGGCATTTCCTATAGCTGATGGGCATCATCACAGAAGACAGGCGCCCTTTACAGCAGCCTGTACCCTGCAGATGACACTGAGCCAATACAGGCTCCATACACAGCACCACTGATGGCTCCTCCGACCTGCATGTAAAGGGAGCAGATCCAAGCCCGTTTCTCTCATCAGAAAGCCTGCAGCTGCCGCATGTGCGAGCACAGTCAGCACATAACGCAGGCTGCAGCATCTGCCCACTGGCTCCGGTAGGTAGACACGCCCGGAGGTGCAGACACCTCAGTAGCCATCAGCCCTTTGTGGGCAGCGTGCGGGCACCATGGAGGAGATGCTGCTGCCGGGACCTACATCCGCCCCCAGCGGAGAACTCCGTTTTGTGACATGAGTTCAGGGGGACGTGACCCGCCGGCTGCAGCAGGGGAGAGACAGAGGCTGGCTGCCCTCCGCTATACGTACACAATCCCATACCTGCCCCGTACCCCGTACCTCCACCCTGTGGGGTCGCTCCCCCACTCCCTCCTCCTACTCGTGTCTCCGCCTCACCCGCCTGGGATGCAGACAAAGCGCCTGACGCCACTGCGTTGCGCACAAGGAAGAGGCGCCTCCAGTCCCGGCCAGTACACACTTGACAACAACGCGCTTCTCCGTGCGGTCCCAGCGGCCTCCCGGGTATCACTAAGGCTATCCCCGTCTCCCCAGTCTCCGGAGGAGAAGCAGACCAGGAATCCCACCTCTCCCGCCGGCCGCGCCACACGACAAGGAGAGGCCGACCTCCTCCCGGGGCCTTTCAAGCCAAATCCCATCCTCATTGGCTGAACATGTTGCCATTCTGGCCAGTCCCACCCACCTCGCCCAGCTCCATGGCGCTCTGCGCACTCGGGGGGCGTGTCTAGCTGTCAATCATAACGGCTGATCCCGCCCTCCTATGACGCGTCGGTTATTGTCTCAGCCGTGGATTGGCTGGAGGAGACGTCACTCGTCGAGGCGTGTTTGCACATGATTGGCAGGACGGGGAGTCTATAGCTGAGCGAGCCTCACTGCCGGGTTCCGCCCCTTTGGGTTGGACAGCTAGGTCACTTCCTCTTCAGTGTAATTATCTCCGTTATATCCTGCAGGGAGGAAATGGAGTAGATGTGTTCTGTGCTGTGGGATCGGTTCCTGACGTTAGTGGAAGGATGTGATTGTCAGAGTTTTTAGCTGCACGAACTGTAACTGAGCAAATGCGCAATCATCCTGTACAAGGACAGTAAATGGCTGGTGACAGGGTACCCCCACCCTGCTGGCACATGAACTATAAGGGTATGGACACATGCGGATCTGCAAAGGATGAAAACTGGGTAAAACCAGTACAGCTGTCCAGTTTCAGGAAACAACCCTTGGGATCTTCCTTCTGTAAAGAACTGGTAAGTACTTACCTACCATCCTGTGCCATGGCTGTGGTTTTCCTGGATGGGCTCCATTTACCTGGCAGCAGTGGTGATGTCACATCGATAACATATGACCACCGCAGCCAATCGCTGACCTCAGTGGTGCACCAGACAAAGGCAGTGATAGGCTGCAGTGGTCGTGTGTTGATATGACCACTTACAGCCTGGTAGAGCACGGGCAGTAAAGCCAGAGCAGCGGCACGAGATCTATTAGGTAAGTACTCAGCAGTTCTTTTGTGCAGGTGGATCTTCTTGAAACTAGACAAACCCTTTCAAGACACTGGGATTTTCCATTTTGTGTTTTTGTTTCTAACTCCCTGCCTTACTGGAGCCATAAGTTTATTTTTCAATCAACATTGCTGTATGAGGGCCTGTTTTTTGTAGGACAAGTTGCGCTTTCTAATGGCATCATTTAATATTGAATACAATGCAGTTGGGAGCTGGAAAAAATCCAAATGCGGTGAAATTGGGGGGTGGGGGCGACTGATTTCCGCTCCAGTTTTTGGGATTTTGTTTTTACAGTGTTACCTTTGTGATAAAATTGACCTATGTCCTTTATTCTCTGGGTCAGAATAATCACAGTATTAGTATTTTATTTTAATATTGAAAAAATAAAAATCTATTTATGTCTAAAGAACTATGTGGGGGCTCATTGTTTTGCAGGGTGATCATTAGTTTCTATTGATACCTTTTTGGTGTGTGTATGCCTTTTTGATCACTATTTATATATATATATATAATATTTTTTTTTTTTTTTTTTCAGGTGCTGAAGCTGTCAAAGATGTTGAATCGGCCATTTTTATTTTCTTTCCATTATGGTGTTCACAATATGCGATAAATACATAAATTTTATATTTTAGGACGGGGGTGTTTTAGGACTTAGGCTACTTTCACACTGGCGTTTTGGCTTTCTGAGCCGTTCAGGGCTCTCGCAAGTGGTCCAAAACGGATCAGTTTGCATTCTAATGCATCCTGAATGGAAAAGGATCGGCTCAGAATGCATCAGTTCAGTCTCTATTCAAGCTTTGGAGGTGGACACCAAAACGCTGCTTGCAGCGTTTTGGTGTCCGTCGGATGAAACTGAGCCAAACAGATCCGTCCTGGCACACAATGTAAATCAATGGGGACGGATCCGTTTTCTATGACACAATCTGGCACAATAGAAAATGGATCCATCCTACATTGACTTTCAATGGTGTTGTAGACGGATCCGTCTTCGCTATGTTAAAGATAATACAAACGGATCTGTTCTGAACGGATGGATGTAGACGGTTGTATTTGAACGGATCCTTCTGTGCTGATCCATGACGGATCCGCACCAAACGTGAGTGTGAAAGTAGCCTAAGCGGTGCAATTGAACTAGGGGTGGGCGATATGGCTTAAAATCTATATTGCGATATAATTTTAAGCATGTGCGATATATATCACGATATATTCTATATTTTGGGGGGGTTAAATTTTTTATTTTTTTTACTTAATAACTATTAGCCTCCTTAGGGGCTAGAACCCTTGTCCTATTCACCCTAACAGAGCTCTATTAGGGTGAATAGGACTTCATACTGTCCCTGCTGCTCTGTGCATAGTACACACAGCAGCAGGGAGCTGACTATGGCAGTCAGGGCAATTAATGTAATACTTCGAAGAGAGGGAGTAGAAGGGAGGGGCTGTGGCCACTGCGCCACCAATGAATATAGTTAATATGCCTAAATACAAACGTAGCCTGCATGTGCCGGCCATATCCCATACCTGGCCTCTATTACTGCGCGCCGTGATCTGCCGCAATTAACCCCTCGTGACCTGAGGGGTTAATTGCGGCAGATCACGGTGCACAGTAATAGAGGCCGGGTATGGGATATGGCCCGCATATGCAGGCTACGTTTGTGTTCAGTCCCTCCTCTCTGTTCTCATTGGTGGCGCAGTGGCCACAGTCCCTCCCCTCATCCTCCTAGTCTGTTCTCATTGGTGGTTAGCGGCAGCCGCACACAGTGGGGAGGGAGGGATTCCCTCCTTCTCCACTGTGCCGCCTCAGGAGAACATGGTGAGTGCCGAGAGCAGCGCATGCCATGTTCTACTGCGATATGGCGATATAAACAAAATCTCTATCGTTGGCCAGATTTATATCGCATATCGTCTATATCGCCCACCCCTAAATTGAACTTTATTTTGGTTATTTTATTTTTTTAATTTTTTTTTTTTATTGTGATTTGAATCTAGATTTTTTTTTTTTTTTTTTTACATATATTAAAAGGGTTGTCCGAGTTATGGAAAAAAAATATATATAGTGACATTTATGCCTGCTGGGATACTCAGCAGCATGTTGTATTTGTAGGATACAATGACATGACACTGCAGATACACACAGGATCTTCCCCCTACCTGTTGTACAATGCTCTGCAAAACTCCTCTGTCAGCTCCTGTGCCCAGCATTTGTCTCCTCACTGCCTGCAGCTACTCAGTAAGGCCTTCAGCCCTGAGTCTGTGCAGCTGAAGGGGTTAAGAATCCAGGGAGAGAGCAATAAGCAGCAGCCTGCTGTGCAGGGGGGCGTGGCCAGCACAGTGACTTCTCTCCTGTACAGATCTCAGGCTTGTGCAGGGACGTTATCAGAGCAGGGAGAGAAGCTGACATCACAGGTCATGTGACCCTCAGTGAAATCTGAGAAAGGAGCAACTACAGATGCATAAGTGCATGGCAAAACTTACATTTGATTAGTTAGAAACATAAAGAACAAAAAAATAACTCAGACAACCCCTTTAAGTCTCCTTAGTGGACTTGATTATGCGAGCGTTAGATTGCTTGTCCCATAGACGGTAATGAATTACTATTGCAGCCCATGAGACATACATTCCATTTCGTAGTCGGGGAACTATCACTGTAGTAGTTTCAGATCCTTTCGACCGAGGCTACCATAACAAAAGGCTTCGCCAATCTCAACGTGAGGAAGCTGCTCTGGCCTCAGCTCTCCCAGGAAAAAGCCTCTCAGATGGCTTGGTGACAATTGACCACAGCATTTGAGGTGTCAGTCTGTGTTTGATGTTATTGCCGATTACAAACATTAGACCTGGGTGTTAGCATCACTCTGTCCCCTATGGTGCTCACAATCTAAATTCCCTATCAGTATGTCTTTGGAGTGAGGGAGGAAACTGGAGAACCCTGAGGAAACCCACACAAACACGAGGAGAACATACAAACTCCATGCAGATGTCTTTGATGGGTTTCAAATCTAGGAAACCACTGAGCCACCATGTTGCCCAACAGCAGAAACCTAACGGCTATGGTGCACGCTGTGCTCTGGGGCAGGTGCCATCTTTAAATATCTAACATCTGCCATACTTCTACAGCAGGTGTTGGGAAGGGTCAGTTTGTTTTCGGAGGTGAGCAAAAATTGACAATTCTGACACTCAGGATTTTTTTCCCCCACATTTACCACTTTGTTATAAATGGTTTTATGAAAAGATATGGAAATGAGGGGGCACTCTCAAAAGGGATCACTTGATATAATCAAATATTTATTATAGTATTAAGAACAAACCCTTAAAAATCATTAAAACATACATAAAACAAATGTGCAAAACGTCACTGGTGATGCTCCTACCACCAACTCTGGATGTGGATAGGAGAATGCCAACAATATGTAACAATATGATGGCAAAATGAGTGTCCCAATAAGCGTTCTGTTCCACACAGGTGTAGGAATAGCACTAAAGCCAATGACGTAAAACAATAATGATACAATCACTGCCGGCCCTGTGGCACAGTCCTAGTGGAGCGATGATAGAGTTAATGTCCCTTTATCCGATATTCTGGACATACAGAGATGTAGGACAAGTTCAGTACTCACAATCTCTTGTCGCTTGCGATGTTCCGGTCTTACCCTTCTGGCTGACTCTCCGCAGCGCTGATTTTCCAGGCAGCCGTACACTCACAGCGTCCCGCGTAGTGTACACGGCCAAGACGTGGCGTCCCACGTGACCTGGTAGTCTAGGGTGCCGGCTGGACGCTGAGATGACGTCACTGGTATGCGACTTGAGCTTATGTTAGGTACTGTTACCTGGCAGGCCTGGGGCCTTCAGAGGCCCTTTGGCTACAATGACAACTGCCCTTCACCCTGCAATAATGATTAGTTACAATGCAGGATACGATTAGAGAGCAGGGGGAGCGCTCTCTGTTTAACCACTAAGTCACTATTAAATGGCGCATCTGAAAGGTTAAACTGCTGGCATCAGAGTTATCTTAGATTCCAGCAGTGAGAGCAGGGTGCCAGCTGTATAATACAACTTTCACCCGCTATTGATGCCCCAGGTTCAGCTCTTGAGACGTACTATTACAGCACTGAGCAGGAAGAGGTTAAGTAGGGCAAGTAACTGAAGAGATGAAATATCAGATTATGACTCATGGACACAATGATGACATGGAACCATTGGTAAACTTCATAGGGTCAGACTGAGACAGGCTATAGACCTCTGGTGCCTGGAGAGGTGAGTACCGTATTTTTCGCCCTATAAGACGCACCTAGGTTTTTGAGGAGGAAAATAAGAAAAAAAATATTTTTAACCAAAAGGTGTGCTTTTGGTGGGTTTGAACTAATGGCGGTCTGTACATGACACTATTATGGGGGAATCTGTGGATGATGCACTGTTATGGGGTGGGGGATCTGTGGATGATGCACTGTTATGGGGAGGGGGATCTGTGGATGATGCACTGTTATGGGGAGGGGGATCTGTGGATGATGCACTGTTATGGGGTGGGGGATCTGTGGATGATGCACTGTTTTGGGGTGGGGGATCTGTGGATGATGCACTGTTATGGGGTGGGGGATCTGTGGATGATGCACTGTTATGGGGTGGGGGATCTGTGGATGATGCACTGTTATGGGGTGGGGGATCTGTGGATGATGCACTGTTATGGGGTGGGGGATCTGTGGATGGCATTATGATGGTGGAGGGGATCTGTGGATGGCATTATGATGGTGGAGGGGATCTGTGGATGGCATTATGATGGTGGAGGGGATCTGTGGATGGCATTATGATGGTGGAGGGGATCTGTGGATGGCATTATGATGGTGGAGGGGATCTGTGGATGGCATTATGATGGTGGGGGGATCTGTGGATGGCACTGTTATGGGGTAGTGGATCTGTGGATGACACTGCTATATGAGTCATCCACAGATCCCCCCCCCCCCCACCATCATAATGCCATCCACAGATTTCCCCCCCCCCCCCCCCCATAATCCCATCCTTAGATCCCTAAGGAGGGTCTGTAGTAGGTGGGGAGAGCGGCGGGCAGTGCAGGCACTGGCCCCACCGCTCAGTATGTACTGTATTATACCTAGTGTTAATCATAATATCTAAACTGCGCTCCCCATCTGTACCGTACTTACCGGTACATGTCACACTCCATCTCCTGTAGCAAGCGCTAGCAGGCAGGCCGGGTGCAGGCGGCCGTAACTCACTGAGGTCACGTGCCTGCTCCGCCTACTTTATGAATGAAGCAGCCCGGCCTGCCTGCTAGCGCTTACTACAGGAGACAGAGTGTGACATGTACCGGTAAGTACGGTAAAGATGGAGAGCAGGGGGAGCGCAGTTTAGATATTATGATTAACACTAGGTATAATACAGTACATGCTGAGCGGCGGGCCAGAGTATAGTGCCTGCACTGCCCGCCGCTCTCTCCCCGCCTACTACAGACCCTCCTCACTAATACATCTCAATCTGCGATGCTGCAGCATCGCAGACTGCAATGTAAATTGCCAGCATTCGCCCCATAAGATGCAGGGGCACTTTCCCCCCACTTTTGGGGGGAAAAGTGCGTCTTATGGGGCGAAAAATACGCTAATCAATTGGAATTAAGTACACTATATGGAGAAAATTATTAGGACACCTATACATTACACCTACAGGAGATTTTATCCCATTCCATAGGCATTAATAAGAAGTTTGCCACCCTGTTTGCTTCTAAAATAGCTTCCACTTTTCTGGGAAGGCTTTCTACAAGATTTTGGAGTTTTGTTCATTAATCTAGAAGAACATTTGTGAGGTCAAACACTGATGTACAAGAGGGCCTGGCTCACAATCTCCATTCTAGTTCATTCCAAAGGTGTTAGATGTGGTTGAGGTCAGGACTCTGTGTGGCCAGTCAAGTTCTTCCATATCAAACTCGCCCAACCATGGCTTTATAGACATTGCTCTTGGCATAGTCATGCTGGAACAGAAAAGGACCTCTAGCAAACTGTTCCCACAAAGTTGGGAGCATACAATTGTCCAAAATGTCTTGGTGTGCTGAAGTGTTAAGATTTCCTTTCACTGAAACTAACGGGCCTAGGCCAACTCCTGAAAAAACACCCTCGTGGCATTTTCCATTCTCTCATCTTTCTGCCATAAATGCGACTTCATACACAAAACACCACCACATAAGCTGGCTTAATTATCCGCAACTATTTGAGCAATTTTGCCGATAAGAGGATGATAAATACCTCACCAACTTTGACACTTATAACTCTTTTCTGGTGCGATGCATTCTTTATGGTGAAAATTCTGGAGAAAACAGTTGACATATTTGGCGCAAATCAAAACACCATAATTCTGGCACAACATGCTTAGTAAATGTCCCCCATTGAGCCGGCAAAATATTGGTGACTTTTATGCACTATGCACCTTGGCGACCCTGTAACTTTACATGATCTGTCACTTGCGTTGTTGGATTTCGGCAGGCAGTTCCGTTGCTGGAACCGCCTGCCGGATCCGGAAATCCGTATGCAAACTGATAGCATTTGTAGACTGATGCGGATCTGTCTCACAAATGCATTGCAATACTGGATCCGTCTCTGGTGTCATCCGGAAAAACGGATCCGGTATTTACTTTTTTCACATCCGAGAAACCGGATAAGTTTTTCCGGAACATTTGGAGCCGGATCCGGCATTAATGCATTTCAATGGAAAAGTGTTGGCAAGTGTTCCGGAATTTTGGACAGAGAAAATACCGCAGCATGCTGCAGTATTTTCTCCGGCCAAATACCGTTAGAGTGACTGAGCTGAAGCCATCCTGATGCACACTAAACGGATTGCTCTCAATTCAGAATGCATTAGGATAAAACTAATTAGTTTTTTTCCGGTATTGAGCCCCTAGGACGGAACTCAATACCGGAAAAGAATAACGCTAGTGTGAAAGTACCTTAAAATGGTTTTCCAAGATTTTTTTTATCCTCTGCATAGATTAAACTAAGCAAAGAAATACCATAGTAAGGCCGCACCTCCAAGGGTAAAACATAATTTATTGAGACATATAGATTAAAAACATAGATACATGGAGCAAACCCCAAGGATGGGAGAAATCATGTGCAACATGATAAAAAACACCACAGAATAAACAATCCTAAAGCAGGATAGCAATCGAATCCCTGCAGAATCTGTTTATACTTATCACAAAACACAGTGGTAGCACATGAAGCATACAAAACCCATCGAAGAGCCCTAACGCGTATCGCTAGTACATGAACTAGCTTCCTCAGAGGTCCATGTGAATCTGAATCAATCATCAAAGTACTTTATAGTCGACATAATTATTCCATAATTACATAGGACTGTGGTCAAACCTGTAGCATAATCACGGAAAGGGAGCCAGGGAGGAGCGCCAATGGGTGTCACCTGGATACTACCCGGTGCATGGTCCGCGCGCAGATGCAAGCACCAGTGAAAACCGGCGTGTTGACAAGGCAAATGCGCATGCGCAAGATGCCGCCCAAAGCGGAAGTCGGTTATGGATAAATACATAGATGAATATATAAATGAAAAAATATATATATAGTGCCCTCAGTTCTATCATTGCACATATCCTCAGTTTATACAATTGGGCCCCTATCCAAACCCCTAACAACCAGCGCTCACAGACCTAAAACATTAGTACTCGGTCATCAACATAGGTTCATGAACAAGTAAACGACTAGATAGATGAATAAATATCTGTCCTGAATCACAGAACTACAGCGAACCAGAGAGTGAGGACCTTGCACTGGGGAGAAGGAGGCCAATAAAGCAGGCGCAAAGACAGGAAAGGGAGCAACTGAGCACATATATGGGCAATAAGTACAAATTAATCAGAGAAATAGACATTAAATATATATGTTCCATCATGATAAAAACTGTATCAACAATGTTCTATGTGGTTCAATAAAATATCCAAAGTACCAAAGACATACAGGGGATGCAATAGATATACAAAAATAAATAATACAAAAAATATGCAAAAGATACCCCAATAGGGGGAGTGGACAAAGGGTCGTGTACATTCCAGTGACCAGGGGTCATTAAAGTGCTGCGTGCCAAACCATGTAAATTTACATATAAAGTGAGCAGTCGTGGGAGGATACAGGAGGGGAAGATCCGTAGCTCGGTAAGTCCTGGATCCCAATAACACTGACCTTGTGATCCATCATGGTGGTCCAAAAAGTGGATTGCCACCGATGTTAGAGGTTTCTCCCCCTTACTTCTGTCTCGTGCTGCCAACCGAATATTTGATGTGTGCTGCTGTATTCTCTTCCTGAGTTCCTGCATCGTCTGGCCCACATATATCCTGTCACAGGGACAAAGGAGAGCATAGACTACATTCCTGAAACGGCAATTAACGTAGTGTTTTAGATCCAACCTACAGTTCTCTCTATAGGAGAGACTGTCAGAATTCAACATGAATTGACAAATATTGCAATCCCCGCAGGGGTATGTACCTTTCAGTGTACCACCCCTACCCGTAGTCACTCCCGGGCGTTGGAAGTGGCTGCGTACTAGGGTATCTTTTAAGTTAGTCGCCCTTTGTGCTATGATCCTGGGTTTGTCATCAACGTGTGCGGCCAGTTTGCCATCTGACCGGAGTAGGAACGAGTGGGTATTCAAGATCTTATAAAGGTCCGACCATTGGTTATTATACCTAGTGATTACACGTACTTTGTTGTCCCGTGATTTCGGCCTGGGTACGAATAGATCCTCGCGCTTAGATTCCTTAGCCCTTTCAAACGCCCGGGATATAACCTTTTTGGGATAGCCTCTCTCATGCAATTTTGATGATAAATCTTGTGAGGCCTCCCTAAAGTCACTAAATTCAGTACAATTGCATTGCAACCGTAGGAACTGGCCCCTAGGTATACCCTTCTTCAGATGTGTCGGATGGAAGCTCGCAAAATGAAGTAGGTTGTTAGTTGCAGTGTTTTTACGGAACAATGATGTCACAATCCTGGAGTTCTTCACTTTGATTCGGAGATCCAAGAAATCCACCTCAGATTCCGAAATTTTAGATGTCAGGAATATGTTCAACGAGTTCTCGTTGAGGTGGCCAATAAAATGTTCACACTCCTGTCTAGATACCAAAAACATGTGGTGGGCTGGATCGCCAGTGATAGAGCCAGACAGGAAGAACTTGACAGCGGTAATCCCATCAGCATGGGCAATATTGGAGTACAAAGACTCAACATCACACGTGACCAACAGAGTGCCAGGCGGTAGGACAACATCCCATAGTTCCTGGATGAGGTGCATAGAATCACGAATGTATGATTTGAGGCCCAGAACAAACGACTCCAAAAACTGGAGTTCCCGCTTAGTGATGATCCTCATATCAAAGGCCCTTTTGAGAAGTTGATCTAATTTTTTCTTGAACGTTATGGTGGGATCTTTGTCTGCTTCCTTTATGACAAAGGATTTATTTTTTTGAAGTTGTCGAATGATGTTGGACTCTGTCGCAGCCATGTTTCTCCCCCTGATGGTATTCTTTTGTAGCTTCCGGACTTCTTGTAGGACTAGGTCACTCTCGCTCTCTTTGAGTAAATCCATCAGGTCCAGAAAGACACCACGTTCATCCTCCGTGAGTTCTTTCACTAATGTTGGTTGAGCATAGAGTAGTTTGAAACATAGTTGCCTGTAGTGACCCGTTGTCCTGTGATTGTCCAACTCCTACATCCGTTTCCTGTGGGATAATGGTTGATTGTTGCCCCTGCGCAATTGGGGTCCCCTTTTTCTGGGATTTACGTAGTCCCCTCCGGGTTCGCTGTCCTCACTGTTTTCGGATAAAAAAATCCATATCACTATTCATGTTAGGGGTAGTCTGCTTCAAGGTAGCATCATTCAAATGATAGCCCTTTGAGGGTGCCCGTGTGTTTCCACCTAAAAGCCGGCTTCCTCTCAAAGTCACCTTTATCTCGATGAAATTTGAATTTTTTGCACATCATAATCTCCTTATCAAAATTCTCCAAAATTTCTTTCAGTCTAATCTGGAATGTACCGACTTTCTCCTTGTCATGCTGTTCCAATTTCAATTCTAGCTCCACAAGCCTTAATTTGGTCCGCTGTAAAAGTTCTTTATCATGTGCAATCAACATATCAATCAATATCCTAGAGCATTGTAGGAGTCCCTGTTCCCAAGTCTCCTTAAATTCCACAGTGACCTCCCACGCAGGAAATTTTTGCACCCTCTAGCCCCTGGGGATGATGGAACACTTGAGGTATTCTCTGCATAGGTCATCAGTATCTGATCGATGGGAGTCAGACATCAGGACCCCAATTGATCAGCTGTGTGAGAAGGCAGCTTAACAAGCACAGCTCTCACGGACGAACCAAGACATACGGACGTCCCCGCGACAGTGGGTGACAGAAGATCTGTGAGACTGGCAACACATGCTTTGATCTGGCAGGTTTCCTTGTAGATCAATAGACGTCTGTTGTTTCTGATACTGGCCACACCTCTGACCTCCAGGTATTGCTATTGTGGTCATTTAACTTTCCTTATTTATAGTTGCTTCTCCCACAATGCGGTGCGGTTTATAGCTTCAGTGGTTTCTGTGGTCTGCTGGTTCTCGGCTGAGTTTTTGTTGCTGCAATAGCTACTGGAAAGTTAAGTGTTTCCTTTCCTTTTTGCATTTTGTTTTGGTTTATCTGTGTGTTGTTTTTCCCCTGCCTTTTGTTGTAGGCCTGAGGGAGACTCCTGGTCGTCCTTTCTTTCTGGAGTAACAGGTAGTCTTAGGCCTCTTTCACACGGGCGAGATTTCCGCGCGGGTGCAATGCGTGAGGTAAACACATTGCACCCGCACTGAATCCGGACCCATTTATTTCTATGGGGCTGTGCACATGAACGCTGATTTTCACGCATCACTTGTGCGTTGCGTGAAAATCGCAGCATGCTCTATACTGTGTGTTTTTCACGCAACGCAGGCCCCATAGAAGTGAATGGGGCTGCGTGAAAATCGCAAGCATCCGCAAACAAGTGCGGATGCGGTGCGATTTTTCACGCATGGTTGCTAAGATGAAAGTCTATTCACTGTATTATTTTCCCTTATAACATGCTTATAAGGGAAAAAATAGCATTCTTTAACCACTTAAAGGGATTCTGTCATCAGAATTTTGGCCTATAACCTAAACATGGCGAGGTCCCTACTAATACACAGAATCCTAAAGTGACCTTATCAAATGCGCCTGTGGCTCTATAATCATATAAAACAGGTTTATATAACCTGTCACTCACGTCAAAATGTGTCCAAGGGGACGTCTCACGATGCAGGGTGCCCGGCTGCAGCCATCTCCTTTCGGTGCCCAGCGTCGCCCTCTGAATTGAAATCTCCGCCCTCCCTTCCATTAGAGCCGCCTACCTCAGTTCATCGTTCACTCCTGGCAGCGGCCTCGTTATGAGAAGTGCGCATGCGCTGGCCGGCGCACTTCGCTAGAACCTGCCTTAGCCCCCCGATTACAGGCTGTAATCTGGTGGCCAAGGCAGGTTCTAGCGAAGTGCGCCGACTGGCGCATGAGCACTTCACATAACGAGGCCGCTGCCAGGAGTGAACGATGAACTGAGGTAGGCGGCTCTAATGGAAGGGAGGGCGGAGATTTCAATTCAGAGGGCGACGCTGGGCACCGAAAGGAGATGGCTGCAGCCGGGCACCCTGCATCGTGAGACGTCCCCTTGGACACATTTTGACGTGAGTGACAGGTTATATAAACCTGTTTTATATGATTATAGAGCCACAGGCGCATTTGATAAGGTCACTTTAGGATTCTGTGTATTAGTAGGGACCTCACCATATGTTTAGGTTATAGGCCTAAATTCTGATGACAGAATCCCTTTAAGGACCACAGGTTTATACCCCCCTAGTGACCAAGCCCTTTTTTACAAATCGGCACTTCACAACTTTAAGGCCTCTTTCACACGGGCGTTGCGGGAAAATGTGCGGGTGCGTTGCGGGATCACCCGCGATTTTTCCGCGCGAGTGCAAAACATTGTAATGCGTTTTGCACTCGGGTGAGAAAAATCACACATGTTTGGTACCCAAACCCGAACTTCTTCACAGAAGTTCGGGTTTGGGTTAGGTGTTGTGTAGATGTTATTATTTTCCCTTATAACATGGTTATAAGGGAAAATAATAGCACTCTGAATACAGAATGCTTAGTAGGTGATCAATTGAGGGTTAAAAAAAAATAAAAAAATTAACTCACCTTCTCCTCTTGTTCGCGTAGTTCCCGGTCTCTTCTTTAATGATGAGCTGTGGGCTAAAGTACCTTTGGTGACGTCAGATCACATGGTCCATCACCGTGGTGATGGACCATGTGATTGGAGCATGTGATCTGACGTCACCACAGGTCCTAGCCGGTAGTTCATCATTAAAGAAGTAAAGAAGAGACCGGGAACTACGCAAACAAGAGGAAAAGGTGAGTTAATTTTTTTTAACCCCTCCAGCGCTATTGTACTATGCATTCTGTATTCAGAATGCTATTATTTTCCCTTATAACCATGTTATAAGGGAAAATAATACAGTGAATAGACTGTCACCTAGCAACCATGCGTGAAAATAGCACCGCATCCGCACTTGCTTGCGATTTTCACACAACCCTATTCACTTCTATGGGGCCTGCGTTGCGTGAAAAACGCTGAATATAGAGCATGCTGCAATTTTCACGCAAACGCACAAGTGATGCGTGACAATCACCACTCATGTGAACAGCCCCATAGAAATGAATGGGTCGGTATTCAGTGCGGGTGCAATGCATTCACCTCACGCATCGCATCCGCGCGGAATACTCGCCCGTGTGAAAGGGGCCTAACGGTTTATTGTTTGGCCATGCAACTTGGCACCCAAATGAATTTTACCTCCTTTTCTTCTCACAAATACAGCTTTCTTTTGGTGGTATTTGATTGCTGCTGACATTTTTCGTTTTTCTGATATTAATCAAAATAGACCGCAATTTCCTCAAAAAAAGTGTATTTTTAACTTTTTCTGGTAAAATTGTTCAAATATAATTACATTTCTATACAAGTTTGTGTCAGAATTTATTGTGCTACATGTCTTTGATAAAAAAAAAATCCAATAAGTGTATATTTATTGGTTTGCGCAAAAGTTATAGCGTTTACAAACTATGGTACAAAAATGTGAATTTCCGCATTTTTAAGCAGCTCTGACTTTCTGAGCACCTGTCATATTTCTCACACACAGTCTGGGTATATGTAAAAAAACACCCCAAAACACATTGCCCTACTTCTCCTGAGTATGGCGATACATGTGTGACACTTTTTTGCAGCCTAGGTGCGCAAAGGGACCCAAATTCCAATGAGTACTTTTAGGATTTCACAGGGCATTTTTACGCATTTGGATTCCAAACTACTTCTCACGCTTTAGGGCCCCTAAAATGCCAGGGCAGTATAAATACCCCACAAGTGACCCCGTTTTGGAAAGAAGACACCCCAAGGTATTCCGTGAGGGGCATGGCGAGTTCATAGAAGATTTATTTTTTGGCACAAGTTAGAGGAAATAGATTTTATTATTTTTTTTTCTTACAAAGTCTCATATTCCACTAACTTGTGACAAATTTTTTTTTTTTACATGAACTCACCATACCACTCACGGAATACCTTGGGGTGTCTTCTTTCTAAAATGGGGTCACTTGTGGGGTATTTATACTGCCCTGGCATTTTAGGGGCCCTAAAGCGTGAGAAGTAGTTTGGAATCCAAATGCGTAAAAATGCCCTGTGAAATCCTAAAAGTACTCATTGGAATTTGGGCCCCTTTGCGCACCTAGGCTGCAAAAAAGTGTCACACATGTGGTATCGCTGTACTCAGAAGAAGTAGGGCAATGTGTTTTGGGGTGTATTTTTACATATACCCATGCTGGGTGAGAGAAATATCGCTGTAAATTGACAACTTTGTATAAAAAATTTTTTATCTCATATTCCACTAACTTGTGACAAAAAATAAAATTTTACATGAACTCACCATGCCCCTCACGGAATACCTTTTGGCACAAGTTAGCGGAAATTGATTTTATTTAGTTTTTTTCTCACAAAGTCTCCCTTTCCGCTAACTTGTGACAAAAAGTTCAATCTTTCATGGACTCAATATGCCCCTCAGCGAATACCTTGGGGTGTCTTCTTTCCAAAATGGGGTCATTTGTACTGCCCTGGCATTTGAGGGTCTCCGCAATCATTACATGTATGGCCAGCATTAGGAGTTTTTGCTATTCTCCTTAGGCCTCATGCACACGACCGTTGTTTGGGTCCGCATCCGAGCCGCCGTTCATTTCAATGGGGCCACAAAAGGTGCTGTCCGCATCCGTGTCCCCGCAAAAAAAAATCCGCTTTGCGGACAAGAATAGGCATTTATATTGCCGACGCCCGTTCCGCAAATTGCGGAAGTCAACACGGGCGCCTTCCGTTTTTTGAGGATCCGCGGTTTGCGGACCACAAAAAACGGCACGGTCGTGTGCATGAGGCCTTATATTGAGCATACGGGTAATGAGATATTTTTTTTTCGTTCAGCCTCTGGGCTGAAAGAAAAAATGAACCGCACAGATTTCTTCATTCGCATCGATCAATGTGGATGAAAAAATCTCTGCCAAAAAATATGCAAAAAAAAAATAATACTCCTGTACTCCACTTGAGTTTGAGTATTAAGCTTTTATATTGTGCGGTTCCAGTCAAAGAACGTTTTCGGCTGAATAGCCTTCTTCAGTGTAACTGGAGAGGCATATAAAGTGTCATAATAAATGTACAATAATCACAATAGGTATAGAATAGTTGTACAGTACACATAGTGTCGCAAACAAGTGCGCAATAGACATACAACATATGATATATCGATTAAATTATGTACAAAAGAAGAAGACGTGTCGATATGGCACATCAAGAGAGCGTTGTCTGTCATCTGGGGACCCTGCAGGATCATCATCGGAGTAGTCTGTGGTGAGTGGGTGGCTTTAGGTCGTGGGCTTATTCCGTGGTGAATCACTTTGGTGCTCCACCGGTTTTAAAGTAGAGCAATAGCCAACAGTTGGTGGAGTTAAGGAATGGGAAAATGCAAAATTGTCACTACCAGAGCTTTGAGACGTTCTCACAGCTCTGTTTCTCCACCCCTGTGATGATGTCACTACCAGAGCTTGGAGGAGTTCTCACTGCTCTGTTTCTCCGCCCCTGGGATGAGGTCATTACTTTCTGTTTCCTTCCTTCCAGCTGTTCCTCCTATGTTTGATTTCTCTGTCTTTAAATCACCCCTCCTCCTTTTGTAGAGTGTGGATTATATTTCTCATTTGAGTTGTAGCTCTTGCTTGAGTATCTTCACTTGTATGCTATCTTTTCACTGGACCTTTGTTCTGCTGCAGCAAGTACTCCGGATATTGCCACCTGTCTTTGGATCCGTCTTCTCTGCTGCCGCAGCACCTTCAGCTAAGTGTGCAGACATTGTAGTGTATCTGTTTGTTTTCTGACCGGATCCGAGGCGACCACGGTTCCCTCCATATACTGAGCAGGGCACCGGTGGCCGTGCCCCTTCCACTATTGTAGGGGTTACAGTGGTCATCAGTCTTAGGTACGCGGACATGCCTCGTTCCACCATTAGGATCCGGGTATGTGCTTAGCAGCATAGGGAAAGCTTTGAGGGTCTGACAGGGGTCACCCTTTATCCTCCCTAGTTTGGGTCCGGTCAGTGGCTCTATTTTCTGTGTATGCTCTAGTTGCTCACTTACAGCCGTGACAAAAATATGACATGGTGTATACTATCAAAACTCCATAAACCGTATACTGTGGAGTCAAAGATTATGTTACCTCATCAGATTAGTTAGGAGGTCTAGCTAAGTGCAGAGTCCGGTTTGGTATAGGTTGCAAAACACATTAATACAAATTTGGTATAGGTTGCAAACACATTAGTACAAAATGTTACATAGTACAGGTAGAGAGGCAGTTTAGTACAGGCAGTTTTGTATTATCTGTTCTTACCCGGATTGTGGCCGCATAGGGTGCAAAAGCTGAAAAAGGATAAAGTTCCCTCAGTGGTTGGCAGGAATGCTGCTACTTTTATGGGCTATATGTCCGTCTTGGCATGCGGTCTGGGAGGCTGAGGCCTAAGTTCCGGATTGCCATAGTGTTGAGGCCTAAGTTCCGGATTGCCATAGTGTTGGTTGTGTCTCCGTTCCCCTTATGTGGAGGCCCGGCTGCGCGGCGTAGTTGGAGGGGCGGGTCCTAGCTGACGTACTTCCGGGTAAACCAAGATGGCGCCCGGAGCTCTCCATGAGAGATTGCGCATGCGCGCGCTGCGTGTACGCGGGCGTTGGAGTGGCCGGCTGTTTCTGTCCACTGCGTGCAATTGCGCATGCGCCGGGTCACGTTCCTGCTGTCAATTGCTGTCTATTAGGGTAGCGGGGAAGCGCTGAGACTGAGAGCTGGGAGAGTTAAGCGTGCATTATCTGCCATATTTACCTATAGATGACCACCAGGGGAATATCTGCCATATTTACCTATAGAAGACCACCAGGGGAGTGAGCCATAAAAAGGATATGATCTATTCAGTTCTCGTTTGGGAACTTGGATGGATACACAGCTGATAGTCCTACTGAATAGACTGTTAGCTGCTTTTTTCTTGCCATAATACAAATTCTAACAGTCTATTCAGTAGGACAATCAGCTGTGTATCCACCTGACTTCTCCTCAACGCAACTGATGGTCCCAACACCATTTATAAGGCAAGAAATCCCACTTATTAAACCTGACAGGGCACACCTGTGAAGTGAAAACCATTTCAGGGGACTACCTCTTGAAGCTCATCAAGAGAATGCCAAGAGTGTGCAAAGCAGTAATCAAAGCAAAAGGTGGCTACTTTGAAGAACCTAGAATATAACATATTTTCAGTTGTTTCACACTTGTTTGTTATGTATATAATTCCACATGTGTTAATTCATAGTTTTGATGCCTTCAGTGTGAATTTACAATTTTCATAGTCATGAAAATAAAGAAAACTCTTTGAATGAGAAGGTGTGTCCAAGCTTTTGGTCTGTACTGTACATGTTGCATGTTATATTCACATGAAAGCCCGTTGGCACCAGTGTCTCCATCACTCTTAGTTCAAAAGCACTATATTGATTTTAGATATTATAAATTTAGACATATCATCCGCCAGCGGTGTCCATTTTGGATATTTGTGAGTAGCGTATTAACGAACAGAGGGGGGGGGGGAGGGAAAGAAATCAGTTACTGTACTGCAGGAGCTATATAAAGCTTCCTATTTCATAATCCCGGTTGAGTCCCTTGGGTTCCAGCGTTTGTAGACGGTGGATCCACATGGCTTCCCTGTAAAGGAGGAGGCGTGATAAATCTCCGCCCCTTCTAGGAACTGTTACCTGTTCCACTACCTGGAATCGCAGTTGGGCAATAGTGTGGCGTTTAGCTGCGAAATGTGCGGGAATGGGCAGGTGATTGTTTTCACATCGGATGTTGGACTTATGTTGACATATTCTGTCCCTAATGGTCTGTGTTGTTTCACCCACATAAGTCAGGCCACAGGGGCATTTGATGACGTAAATAACATTGGTGGAATCACATGTGAAAAAAACCCGTACTGGGATCCCTTGTCCTGTTAGAGGGTGGAAGATCTTGTCACCCTTTGTGACATGTGAACATTGCGTGCAATGTAGGCAGGGGAATGTGCCCTTGCGTTGTGTTTGTAGGAGTAATTGTCTTGGTATCTTGATATTGGAGCCCACATCTGCCCTTACAAGCATGTCTTTTAGGTTCTTGGGGCTTCTATTACATGGTAGGATGGGAAGTGAAAATGCCTCTGTGTGGGTACGCCTGGTGTAGGAGGGGCCAGTGTTTGCGTAAGATGTGTTGGATCTTGTGAGCAAAGGGGTGGAATGTGTGCACGAAAGGTACCCTCTGGGCCTGTTTTACCCTGACTTTCTGGTTGGGTTGTAGGCATTCTTTTATCACAGTGTTGGGATAGCCCCTGTTTAGAAAACGTGTGGACATTTCGTCTAATCTCATTTCCTTTGTTACCGTGTTGTCAACTATGCAGGATATTCTTTGAAACTGTGATCGTGGGAGGGACTTTTTCATGCTGGTGGGGTGAAAGCTAGAGTAATGTAGTAGACTATTGCGGTCTGAGGGCTTTGTGTAGAGGTCAGTATGTAGAACGCCATTGGGATCTTTAGAGACTATGGTGTCGAGAAAATTGATTGATGTGCTGCTGTGGTGTAGGGTGAACTGGAGTTCAGGCCAAATGGAGTTTAAGTAGGTGAGTAAATCTTGTAGTGATTCTATCGTGCTGTTCCATATGCAGAAGACATCATCTATATATCTTTTCCAGGTCACTACGTGTTGTTGGAATTCTGTATTCGTGTAGATGTAATCCTCTTCTAGCGTGGCCATGTAACAATTGGCGTAAGGCGGCGCCATATGTGCCCCCATTGCGGTCCCCTGCTTTTGAATGAAGAAATTGTCTTCAAACAAAAAGTAGTTTTGGGTAAGCACAAGATGGAGGAGGTCCATGCATAGTAATGAGACTTCAGGTTTGGTGCCCGTTGTCTCAAGTAGTCTCTTAGTGGCAGCTAGGCCCTTGCTGTGTGTTATTGATGTATACAGGCTTACTACATCAAGGGTAGCCAGAATGGAGTCTGGCTGAACCTGTTTGATGTCCCTTATGAGCTGTAGGAATGTGGATGTGTCGAGAAGGAATGACTTGGTGGTTTTAACTTTGGGTGTGAGGACCTTCTCTAGGAATCCAGAGAGGGGAGATAGGATGGAGTCAGTGGATGAGACTATAGGGCGCCCCGGGGGTTTGTTGAGACGTTTGTGGACTTTTGGTAGTATGTACAGTACTGGCGTTATTGGGTGCTTTTTAGATAGATAAGATACTGTTTCTTTGTCAATGGTGCCCCTGTCTCGGTGGGTTATCAGGACTTGTTGGATGTTATCCCTGATGGCCGAGATAGGATTACGTGGTAAACGCTCGTAAATGTTAGTATCGTTTAATTGTTTGTGGATTTCCTCGAGGTAATCCCTTTTGTCCATAACCACCAAAGCCCCACCCTTATCGGCGGGCTTGATGGTTAAGTCCTTATCCTTTTGAAGACATGTTAGGGCATTACGTTCGTCTTGTGATAGGTTGGATTGACATGAGAGTTTTCCCCTCTTAATGTCCCTCCTGAGGCTCTCCGTGTCCCTCGTCACCAGTGCAATGAAAGTTTCCACTGGTTGGGAATTCTTGGGGGGGTTGTAGGTGCTCTTTGGTTTAAGGCCTAAGATCTTCCACCCTCTAACAGGACAAGGGATCCCAGTACGGATTTTTTTCACATGTGATTCCACCAATGTTATTTACGTCATCAAATGCCCCTGTGGCCTGACTTATGTGGGTGAAACAACACAGACCATTAGGGACAGAATATGTCAACATAAGTCCAACATCCGATGTGAAAACAATCACCTGCCCATTCCCGCACATTTCGCAGCTAAACGCCACACTATTGCCCAACTGCGATTCCAGGTAGTGGAACAGGTAACAGTTCCCAGAAGGGGCGGAGATTTATCACGCCTCCTCATGAACAGGGAAGCCATGTGGATCCACCGTCTACAAACGCTGGAACCCAAGGGACTCAACCGGGATTATGAAATAGGAAGCTTTATATAGCTCCTGCAGTACAGTAACTGATTTCTTTCCCTCCCCCCCCCCCCCCCCCCCCCCTCTGTTTGCTAATACGCTACTCACCAATATCCAAAATGGACACCGCTGGCGGATGATATGTCTAAATTTATGATATCTAAAATCGATATAGTGCTTTTGAACTAAGAGTGATGGAGACACTGGTGCCAACGGGCTTTCATGTGAATATAACATGCAACATGTACGTTCACTACATTCCTGTTTATATGACTTCTTTGAGTGTAAATTAATCACATGTATTACCCTATGAACCACTGAGAGCATGAACATAGTTTGCAAACATTGACCTTTTACTTCAAACCAAACAGTTCTAACGGCACCTCTATTCCTATTTTAGAGCAGATATTGAACTTCATCCAAGTTCCCAAACGAGAACTGAATAGATCATATCCTTTTTATGGCTCACTCCCCTGGTGGTCATCTATAGGTAAATATGGCAGATATTCCCCTGGTGGTCATCTATAGGTAAATATGGCAGATAATGCACGCTTAACTCTCCCAGCTCTCAGCGCTTCCCCGCTACCCTAATAGACAGCAATTGACAGCAGGAACGTGACCCGGCGCATGCGCAATTGCACGCAGTGGACAGAAACAACCGGCCGCTCCAACGCCCGCATAGACGCAGCGCGCGCATGCGCAATCTCTCATGGAGAGCTCCGGGCGCCATCTTGGTTTACCCGGAAGTACGTCAGCTAGGACCCGCCCCTCCAACTACGCCGCGCAGCCGGGCCTCCACATAAGGGGAACGGAGACACAACCAACACTATGGCAATCCGGAACTTAGGCCTCAGCCTCCCGGACCGCATGCCAAGAGGGACATAGAGCCCATACAAGTAGCAGCATTCCTGCCAACCACTGAGGGAACTTTATCCTTTTTCAGCTTTTGCACCCTATGCGGCCACAATCCGGGTAAGAACAGATAATACAAAACTGCCTGTACTAAACTGCGTCTCTACCTGTACTATGTAACATTTTGTACTAATGTGTTTGCAACCTATACCAAATTTGTATTAATGTGTTTTGCAACCTATACCAAACCGGACTCTGCACTTAGCTAGACCTCCTAACTAATCTGATGAAGTAACATAATCTTTGACTCCACAGTATACGGTTTATGGAGTTTTGATAGTATACACTATGTCATATTTTGCATTTTCATTCCTTAACTCCACCAACTGTTGCCTATTGCTCTACTTTAAAACCGGTGGAGCACCAAAGTGATTCACCACGGAATAAGCCCACGACCTAAAGCCACCCACTCACCACAGACTATTCCGATGATGATCCTGCAGGGTCCCCAGATGACAGACAACGCTCTCTTGATGTGCCATATCAAGACGTCTTCTTCTTTTGTACATAATTTAATCGATATATCATATGCTGTATGTCTATTGCGCACTTGTTTGCAACACTATGTGTACTGTACAACTATTCTATACCTATTGTGATTATTGTACATTTATTGTGACACTTTATATGCCTCTCCAGTTACACTGAAGAAGGCTATTCTGCCGAAAACGTTCTTTGACTGGAACCGCACAAAATAAAAGCTTAATACTGAAACTCAAGTGGAGTACAGGAGTCTTTCTATATTGCATATATCTGGTTTGGGAACCATTTCCTAACACCCACGCCATCCGATTGGAGAACAATCCAACCTTTTATCATCAAAAAAAAAAAAAGCTGTGATCGCTAATAAAGATCCAAAAAGCTCAAAAGTGATCTTTATAGTGCCGCAGCGATTTTACTGTGTTTTTGCAGTGATCAGAAAAAATTAATTTCTGTCACTGTGGTGGGGCGGACTCAACGCAAGTGTGCGCACAAGATCAGGCCTGATCAGGCCACACTGCTTTTTTTGTAGAGCCTAAGGTGACCCTAATGTACTGATATAGATCTGATTGCGATCAGTCTTGATCACTTACAGATACTATATAGTACTAGTGCTGATTAGCGACAGCGATGACGCTAATCAGCGACTAATCAGTGACTGCGGTGCGGTGGGCTGGGCGCTAACTACCTAACAAGTAGCTAACTAACTGGCGGTGATAAGGGACCCTTAGGCCCCATTCACACGTCCGCAATTCTGTTCCGCATTTTTCGGAACGGAATTGCGGACCCATTCATTTCTATGGGGACAGACTTTGTCCCGCTCGGATCCGGAACTGCGAATCTGCACTTCCGGGTCCACACTTCCGTTCCGCAAAAATATAGAACATGTCCTATTCTTGTCCGCAATTGCAGACAAGAAAAGGCATTTTCTATATAGTTCTGGCAATGTGCGGATCCGCAAAATGTGGAAAGCCTTACATGACAGGGGGGTGATCAGGGGTTAATAAGTGACAGGGGTGTGTGTGTAGTGTAGTGTGGTGCTTGGTGCTACTTACAGAGCTGCCTGTGTCCTCTGGTGGTCGATCCAAGCAAAAGGGACCACCAGAGGACCAGGTAGCAGGTATATCAGACGCTGTTAACAAAACAGTGTCTAATATACCTTTCTGATGTTAAAAAAATCGCATCTACAGCCTGCCAGCGAATGATCGCTGCTGGCAGGCTGTAGTCCAACTTGTTTACTTCGCAATCCTGTGAGCGCGCGTTCACAGGAAATCTCGGCTCACGTGAGATGACGCCAATAGGCGTTGCTGATCCCTGAGAGAGCCGCCGCCCGGACGCCTATCGGCGTTGCGTGTGCGGCAAGTGGTTAATACAAAATACTTAGTAGAAGGTCAATTGAGGGTTAAAAATAAATAAATAAATAATTAACTCACCTCCTCCAATTGATCGCGTAGCTGCCTGTCTCCTGTTCTTTCTTCAGGACCTGTCAAAGGACCTGTGGTGACATCACTGCTCATCACATGATCCATCACCATAGTGATGGACCATGTGATGAGCTCAGTGACGTCATTACAGGTCCTTTGACAGGTCCTAAAGAAAGAACAGGATACCGGCAGCCATGCGATCAATTGGAGGAGGTGAGTTAATTTTCGTTCTATTTTTTTAACCCTCAATTGACCTTCTACTAAGCATTCTGTATTAAAGAATGCTATTATTTTCCCTTATAACTATGTTATAAGGGAAAATAATTACATCTACACAACCTTGAACCAAAACCTGAAATTCAGTGAAGAAGTTCGGGTCTGGGTACCACATTCAGTTTTTTATCATGCGCGTGCAAAACGCATTGCACCCGCGCGATAAAAACTGAACAACGGAGCGCAATCGCAGTCAAAACTGACTGAAATTGCGTACCTATTCGCACGGGTTTGCCCCAATGCACCCGGGACGCATCCTGAGCCAAAACGTGACGCCCGTGTTAACCCAGCCTTAGTCCTGTCACTATCGCCAGGGTCTTATAAGGTGAGTTGGGGTCTGTTCATACTGATAGCCAGTTAGGACTGTGACTAGGAATTTGACTAGGAAGTGTCCTTCTTTCTTCCCTTGCTCTCAGACCTTGTTCCCTCTCCTTCATCTGATGTTGTCTTCCTCCCACACACAGGCGTGGCAACAGCACCGTACATTGTATAGCCCAACAATCAGATTCCACTCTGATACGTTGCCTGTATTTTTAGCGCTGCAGGTCCTAGATGTGATGTGGGGAAAAGTTCACAAAGTCAATCTCAGCGTTTTTGTAAAGGACCACGCTGCTAACTGCTTCCAAAGATCCTTTCTCCTAACACAAAGCCATTCGCATTCCTGGACATAGGTAACACATCAACCTCCACGTGTGTCCTCCCCTCTTCCAACAAGCATTCCTGTGGGATATCGAGAGATCGCACCAATAGTGAAGCACTGATTACTAACGTCAGATAAAACGGTTTATTGTGCTCACAAATGTATCCTTGTTAAAAGCATATCAAAACAGTCGGGCAATCTTGGTAATATTGCCCAGGAATGCGAATGGCTTCGTGTTAGGAGAAAGGATCTTTGGAAGCAGTTAGCAGCGCAGTCCTTTAGTATTATGGGAACTTGGTGCCCGCTCGCACTTGCAGCGGATGTCATGGACGGTAAGTCTCTGCTGTTTCAAACAGAAGAGACCTGCGGCTAATTACCGTGACCGGCAGTAATGCTGATTGTGGTAATTAAAGGCTATAGATGCCGTAATCAAGTGAGATCACGATATCTAAATGTGCAAAAACCTTCCTACCAACATCCCCTGTGGCCAATGGAGGCATCGGTAGTTGCGCTGAACAATATGAGCCTTGCTGACGAGGCTGATAGTGTTCATGCTGCAATTCTTATTTTGGCCACCAGATGGAAGGCCAGGATAAGAAATTAGCAATTTTCAATCCAAAACTCATTCTAAAAATCCCTTAAAGTACAAAATTAAAAAACATAATTTATAGGCTCATATACGAGCTTCAAAATCATCACAAAAAAAAGTTAAAAATATATATATAAAAGTTTAAATCACCCCCTTTACATATAATTAAAAAATAAATACCTAAATAACAACATAAATATAAACATCATGGGTATCACCGCGACCGAAAACCCCCATACTATTAAAATATAAAAAAAAATTCCAATATGGCGTAACAAAAAAAGTGTCAAAATGGCGATTTTGCAATTTTTTTCATTGCTCCTCTTGCTTAAAAAAAGTAATAAAATGTGATCAAAAAGTCACGCACACTCCAAAATTGTA
Source organism: Bufo bufo (assembly GCF_905171765.1). Taxonomy (NCBI): domain Eukaryota; kingdom Metazoa; phylum Chordata; class Amphibia; order Anura; family Bufonidae; genus Bufo; species Bufo bufo. Next base: position 83,987,407 of record NC_053395.1, read on the forward strand.
TCAATAAAAACTATGGATTGTCGAGCAAAAAATGAGCCCCTAAACAGCTCAGTAGACATAAGTATTAAAAGGTTATGGGGGTCAGAATAAGATGATGTAAAAAAAAATGTTTTATCAAAGTTTAGATTTATTTTTACACTATTTAGACATAAAAAACCTATACATATGGGGTATCGTTGTAATTGTACTGATCCAGAGAATGAAGGGCATGGGTCAGTTTTGCCGCAAACCAAACGCCGTGGGTACAAAACCCGTAAAACTGGAGGAATTGCGTTTTTTTCCAATTCCACCCCATTTGGAATTTGTTTACTGCTTCCCATGACATTTTATGCCATAATTAATGGTGAAATTAAAAAGTACAACTTGTCCCGCAAAAAATAAGCCCTCATACAGCTATGTGAACAGACATATAAAAAAGTTATGGCTCAAGGAAGATAGGGAAGAAAAATGAAAACGAAAAAAAACTCCAGTAGTGAAAGGGTTAATGACTGAGTTGCTGCAGTTCCTAAATGGTGTGGTATGTTATGCTGTCACAATTCCTGTCTCCACTGTAAGATATAGCCATATATAGTTACATAGTTAATACGGTTGAAAAAAGACAAACGTCCATCAAGTTCAACCAAGGGATAGGTGGAGACACGAATCCCAGAAGCATTCATGTTTTTTACTTTTAAGAATTTGTCTAAACCCTTCTTGAAACTGTCTACTGTTCCTGCTGTGACCACGTCCCGAGGAAGTCTATTCCACAGATTCACAGTAAAGAAGCTTTGACGCTTCTGGAGACTGAATTTTTTCTTCTTTAGTCTGAGGCAGTGCCCCCTTGTCTTTTGAGCACATTTTACGTGGAACAGCTTTTCGCCGTATTTTTTGTATGGCCCATTTATATACTTGTATAGGTTAATCATGTCACCCCTTAGACGTCTCTTCTCAAGACTAAATAAATTAAATTCTTTTAATCTTTCTTCACAACTAAGACCCTCCATGCCCCTTATCATTTTAGTCGCTCTCCTCTGTACTTTTTCCAGCTGCAGTGCGTCCTTTCTATGTACTGGTGCCCAGAACTGAACTGCATATTCCAGATGAGGCCGCACCAGCGCTTTGTAAAGTGGCAATATTACATCCCTGCCCTGCGAGTCTATGACTCTTTTAATGTATGACAATATCCTGGTGGCCTTAGAAGCAGCTGATTGACATTGTATGCTGTAATTTAATCTACCATCCACAAGGACACCCAAATCCTTCTCTATAAGTGACTCTCCCAGTACTACATCACCTAGGACATATGAAGCACAGAGATTATTACTACCAAAATGCATAACTTTACATTTGTCCACATTGAACCTCATTTGCCAAGTTGATGCCCAATCACTCAGTGTGTTCAAGTCAGCTTGTAGTTTGTGGACATCTTCCATAGACTGTACAGTTCTACACAGCTTAGTGGCATCTGCAAAAATAGATATGGTGCTATTAATCCCGTCCTCAATATCATTAATAAATAAATTAAATAATAAAGGGCCCAGCACTGAACCTTGGGGTACACCACTTATAACCTGGGACCATTCTGAATAGGAATCATTGACCACAACTCTCTGGACATGGTCCTTCAGCCAGTTTTCAATCCAATTACAAACTATACTTTCCAAGCCAATAGACCTTACTTTACTTATTAAGCAGCTATGATGGACAGTATCAAAAGCCTTTGCAAAATCCAGAAACACTACATCCACAGCCGCCCCTCTGTCCAGGCTACTACTTAACTCATAAAAACAAATCCGGTTAGTCTGACAACTTCTGTCCTTGGTAAACCCATGCTGGTTATCACTTATAATATTATTTATAGTCACATACTCCTGTATATAGTCCTTTAAGAGTCCTTCAAACATTTTTCCTACGACAGAAGTTAAACTAACTGGTCTATAATTACCTGTGGAGGACCTTGATCCTTTTTTGAATATGGTCACCACGTTTGCCTTGCGCCAATCACTTGGCACTGTACCAGTCCCTAGAGAATCCTTAAAAATTATAAACAGGGGCACAGGAATGACTGAACTGAGCTCTTTAACAACTCTTGGGTGTAATCCATCTGGACCCGGTGTTTTGTTCACATTTACCCTATTTAACTTCTCTTGGACCATATCTACAGTTAGCCAATTGAGTATATCACTGGATGTACTAACAGCCCCGGCGCCACAGATATCAGCTCCTTTCTCTTCTTTTGTATATACAGAGCTAAAAAAACATATTTAGCAACTCTGCCTTTTCCTTATCTTCAGTGACCTGATCTACCTGCTCAGACCTAGGTTTTTTAGCATTTATATATTTAAAAAGCTTTTTAGGATTTGTTTTTTTCTTTCTTTTACTACCTGCTGTTTGTTTTGTATCTTTGCTAATTGTATCTCCTTTTTGAAGATTTTATTAAGCCCTTTGTAATCTTCAAAGGCTACAGCTGACCCCTCAGATTAGTATTTTTTAAATACCCTCTTTATGTCTTTTATTGCTCTTTTTACAGTAGCTGTAAGCCATATAGTTCTATGAATTTAGAAATGGGGATGAATGAAAGGTTTTTGGTCCTTTTCAACTACTTCTCTATGAGATAACAATGAAAAAAACCTGAGGGAATGGAAGTAGTGAGCATATCAGTCTACCTCTGCAGGAGACGGAGGACCAACAAAGGATAAACAGCAGGGGGCGCTACCAGAAAGGAAAATGCACATAATTTTTTTTTTTTATGGCATTTACATTGCAATAATACATTATTTGAAATGTTATATTCATTGTATAATAATACTTTTTTCTGGGATAACCCCTTAAAAAAGGCTCTGTTGGCATGATCAACCCTTTTAAATCACTTGACTATAGGATTACCACATAGAGAAAGCAGTTTTTTCTATGCTTAGAGGCTAACACATATTACTGGTTTTATTATAATCATATTTTGTGCTTGTGAATAAACCAGTAATATGTTTATTAGCTTTCTAAGCATATCTTAGAGCATATCTCGATGTGTTAAAGCTATAGTAAGTAGTGCATATGATATGTAAATGCTAGGAAACAGCTCTGCCCTCAGCATACTGATGTCTAGCCCCGTCAATCAAGGGGAGGGGGGGAGTGTGTATAGCATAGGGGTGTTACAAAAGCAGTGCTTAAAGAATTCAGCCCCGCTTCCTGGTGCTCCAACTTGCTTATTTGCAAATTAATAAAAATGCAGATATCTCTGCAGCTGTTTAGCATATAGACAAAAGAAAGGTATTGTTTTGGTAAGCATGATGATCCCTACTGGGTTTAATAGGGTTGATCATGCTGACAGAGCCTCTTTAACCAACACTCGTCAGACTTAATTTCCTTTGGTAGACAGGGCTAAAATATGAACACAAACTGTGCTATCCGCACTACCACATTAGTCTCAAACACTGGCAAATAGTCAATTTCTCCTAGTATTTCTCAAGCTTGCTTAAAAAGGTTCATCTTGGTTCCTCATTAATGTGAAACTTTTCTTCGATAAAGTGGATATATTTTTGAAGATCATGACTTTATCATGCATACTCTAGTATCCAGTTGAATAAATGAAAATCAAGTTAATATGTTCAAATATTAATGTTGCTAAATAAGCTCAACAATTCTCATTGAAACCATATTGTGTGTAACCACCTCACTAACAGTAAAGGGTTTACACGGGCTAACTCAGCAGGCTATTATCGGGAACGAACCATTGTTCATGATAATTGCATGCTTGTCATGAATCTACATGCAGCAATCATCTCTAGCCTTTACACATAGCAAACGCGAGTACAGGTGCATCTCAATAAATTAGAATATAATCAAAAAGTTAATTTATTTCAGTAATTAAATTCAAAAAGTGAAACTTAGATTACTCTGTGTGCAGTGAATCTATTGAATATGTTTCAAGTGTTTATTCCTTTTAATATTGATGATTATGGCGTATAGCTAATGAAAACACAAAAGTCAGAATTTGGTGTATAAGTTAAATATAGTAGACTCGTGTCATATGCTAATCAGATAATCAACACAAAACATCTGTGAAGGTTTCCTAAACCTTTAAATAGTCCATACTGGTTTAGTAGTCTACACAATCATGAGGAAGACTGCTGACTTGACAGTTGTCCAGAGGACAGTCATTGACACCCTCCACAAGGAGGGTAAGTCACAAAGAGTCATTGCTAAAGAAGTTGTCTGTTCACAGAATGCTGTATCCAAGCATTTTAATGGAAAGTGTGGTAGAAAAAATGTGCATAGAAATAACTGCAGCCTTGAAAGGATTGTCAAGAAAAGGCCATTCAAGAATATGGGGAAGATTCACAAGGAGTGGACCCAAAGACATCAGAAGCGTCTTACCTAGGCTAAGGAGAAAAAGGACTGGACTGCTGCTCAGTGATCCAAATCAAGGTCCTAGAGTCTGGATGAAGAGTGGAGAGACAATCTGAGTTGCTTGTGGTCCAGTGTGAAGTTTACACAGTCAGTGATAGTTTGAGGAAGCATGTCATCTGCTGGTGTTGGACCACTGTGTGATAGTCCAAAGTCACTGCAGCCGTCCACCAGGAAATTTTTGAGCACTTTATGCTTCCCCCGCTGATGTGCATTATGGAGATGGTGATTTCATTTTCCAGCAGGACTTGGCACCTGCCCACACTGCCAAAAGCACCAATATTTGGTTTAATAACCACGGTATCACTGAGCTTGATTGGCCAGGAAACTCACCTGACCTAAACACCATAGAGCAGGGATACCAAACCTGCGGCCCTCCAGCTGTTGCAAAATTACAACTACCAGTATGCCTGGACAGCCTACAGCTAATATGGCATGCTGGGAGTTTTGCAAGAGCTGGAGGGCCTCAGGTTAAGCATCCTTGCCATAGAGAACCTATAGGGTAATGTCAAGAGGAAGATGAGAGATACCAGACCCAACAATGCAGACAAGCTGAAGGTCGCTATCAAAGCAACCTGGGCTTCCATAACACCTCAGCAGTGCCACAGACTGATCGCCTCCATGTCACACCACATGGATGCAGTAATTCATGAAGGAGCCCCCACCAAGTACTGAGTACATATTGTGTACATACCTTTCAGTAGGACAACATTTCTGTATTAAAAATCATTTTTTAATTTGGTGTTATATAATATTCTACATTTCTGAGATACTGAGTTTTGGGCTTTAATTAGCTGTAAGCCATAATCCCCAACATTAAAAGAAATAAACAATTGAAATACTGCAGATAAAGGCAATACTACTACTAATATATTACAATTAATTCTATTGCTTCCTTTGCTGGCTGCATACATTTTCCTATCATAATATACATTGCTTGCATCCAAGGTTACAAACACCCTGCTATCGATCAGCAATGGTCTTGCTTGCACACTATAGGAAAAAGCAGTGGCCTCTCTAGTGGACGGGACTATGGGAGCTCAACTAGGCCGGTGTTTTGTCCGATATTGTGCAAGCATGGCCACTGCCACAGGATTGTAGGGTGGTCATAACTATGGAAATGAGCAATGCATAGTGTTCTGAAAAAAATGAATCAAGATAGCAAAAGTGGCAGCTGAAAAGGTGACCATAAAATAGTAAATGCCTGTAACTAAGTTTACACTGCATGATAAGTGCTCTTTGCTAAAGTGAGGCAACCTAGATAAACACATCTCTAATAAGATATTGATGTTGTCTTTACCCCTAGGAATACATTCTTCACTTGCACTGGGCCCAAGTAACTTAAGCATGTTTCTAGAAAGTTATTGACACAATCTTTACTTATAGAACTTATTCTCCTCTTTAATTTACCCTCCATTAATTAAACATTTCCGTTTTACTTCTAAAGAAGACTGTCAAGTATATCAAAGTGTATTTAAAGGGAGTCTGTAACCAGCATTTCACTTTTTTAACCCTTACCATAGCTCCCTAGCATGCTTACAGTTAATAAAAACGTTACCTCTGGCATCAATCCTGGACTTATAGAACCATCAAAAACGATCTTTATAAGATATGCAAATGAGGGCTCGCAAGTGCCCAGGGGCGGCGTTACTCTATTAGGTGCCCTGATTGCTCAGCGTTTTCATTGCATCCCCCCGCCCCTTCCTACCCTCTGCCCGCCCATCCTTTCCCTCTGACCGCTTATCAACCAACTTGTTATTCAGCTGTTATCCCGTGCCTGCGCACTCATTCCTTTAGCCGGCGCATGCACACTGCGATGCCCATTCCTTGTACGGCATCACAGTAATTAATGCGCATGCGCCGATGGACCGCCTCCTTTGTTGTGTTTTTGCGTCGTTAGCCGACGCATGCGAAATAGTTACTGTGATGCCATACAAGGAATGGGCATCGCAGTGCGCATGCGCCGGCTAAAGGAATGAGTGCGCGGGCGTGGGGTATCGGCAGAATAACAAGTTGCTAGATAGGCAGTCAGAGGGAAAGGATGGGCGGGCGGAGGGTAGGAAGGGGCGGGGGGAAGCAATGAAAAGGCTGAGCAAGCAGGGCACCTAAGAGAGTAACGCCGCCCCTGGGCACTTGTGAGCCCTCATTTGCATATCTTATAAAGATTGTTTTTGATGGTTCTATAAGTCCAGGATTGATGCCAGCATAACTTAACTGTAAGCATGCTAGGGAGCTATGGTAAGGGTTAAAAAAGTGAAATGCTGATGACAGACTCCCTTTAAAAATAATAAAAATATATCTCAACAGCAGAGATACCTTTTAGGACTATAAATTTATTGGAAGAAACAAGCGCTGTCAATGTTAAACTATAAAACCTTGATATTGTTCAAGGATTGAAGACATTAGAAAAGATAGACTTATGAGCTACTTTCCTTAAATTATAAATAAAAAGGTTAAAGTTCACCTATAAAAATAAAAAAATAGCTTCCTCACACGCCCCTACACCTATCCTGTCCATCACCATTATAGGTGATATTTCTACCATTTAGGTAGAAAGAAACTTTTACCAATTTGCTTATAATTTAGGCAAAATAGCAGAATAAACTCAATTTTTTTCTGGATTATACACAATAAATTGCATTTGACTTAAAACCTTGCTATTTCACTACCATAAGATTTCTCTAAGCATATCCCTATATTTGCTTTTCTATCTAAAAAGTAACAGCTATAGATCTATAGGATCTCATCCTTCAGCTGGACTGGGTCCCAGGAACTTAAAGCTGCTGTTTCACTTCTATAACTGATATTTATTATATAGATAAAGGCAATACTACTAATATATTACAATTAATTCTATTGCTTCCTTTGCTGGCTGCATACATTTTCCTATCATACTATACATTGCTTGCATCCAAGGTTACAAACACCGTACTATCCATCAGCAATGGTCTTGCTTGCACACTATAGGAAAAATCTGTGGCCTCTCTAGTGGACGGAACTATGGGAGCTCAACTAGGCAGGTGTTTTATCCGATATTGTGCAAGCATGGCCACTGCCACAGGATTGTAGGGTGGTTATAACTATGGAAATGATCAATGCATAGTGTTCTGGAAATATGAATCAAGATAGCAAAAGTGGCAACTGAAAAGGTGACCATAAAATAGTAAATGCCTGTAACTAAGTTTGCACTGCATGATAAGTGCTCTTTGCTAAAGTGAGGCAACCTAGATAAACACATCTCTAATAAGATATTGATGTTGTCTTTACCCCTAGAAATACATTATTCACTTGCACTGGGCCCAAGTAACTTAAGCATGTTTCTAAAAAGTTATTGACACAATCTTTACTTATAGAACTTATTCTCCTCTTTAATTTACCCTCCATTAATTAAACATATCCGTATTACCTCTAAAGAGAAGGCCTGTCAAGTATATAAAGTGTATTTAAAGATAAAAAAAATATATCTCAAGAGCAGAGATACTTTTTAGTACTATAAATTTATTATTATTTACCATGGGTCATGATTAAGAACCATCTGGTTCGAAACATGTAGACCGCATTGGGGCTTGTAATTTGAGGGTTTCGTTACCGCTTACACTTTGGATTGTGGAATAAACACCGTCAAGCAAAGATACGAGGTGCTGGATTTTCTTTTACTTCAAGTTTGTCATTCGGGGTCTCATCCCTTCCGTGCACCTTCTAAACTGCAGATGCAGGTGAGCTGGACTTTTACCATACTTTTTAGTACTATAAATTTATTGGAAAAACACAAAGAGGCCGGGTTTGACGACCGGACCTATTTACTCCCAAAAATTGTAGTAGTTATATACTGATCCCCTAGGGGACAGAGGGGTAAAACTTAACATTTAATGTGAGCGAATCTAAAATAGGTGGACACTTGGAGGAGGAGCCTCTGCAACATATACAAACATAACAGCCCTACGGGCCTAGACTGAACAACAAACAATCAGTATGGCAAAAGGTGGTAATAATAGAAGACAGGAACGTTCTCACCCGGTTGTGGATGTGGATCCAGGGTTCTCTCAAAGGTTGTCAGCCCCCCTGGATTCTGACCATCCTGTGGTCATTCTCTGTCCAGAATAGCTGGCACCCACTGGTGCAGCTATATCTTAAACAGGAGGTTTTTGTTGTGGCCATTTGGGTAGTTACGTCTGACTGACCCTACACCCTTGTCTGATTATTTCTGACATTACTGACCACTATACTGCCTCCTTCACTATCTATTTCTTATGGTTATACAAGCCCCATCCATAGTCTTGTTATCTCCATATTCTCCCCTGATGATTTTCCTTCACGAATTGAAACGTGACACGTAGGGAGCACCCTCTTTAGGGTTTACTAGGGATTCCGCCAAACAGGGTCAGGTATCCGGACGGGGACGCTCCTTGCGTGGCAAGTTCCCCGTATAGATAGGTAGGGCGTACTAGCCCCTGCCCCTCACTTAGGGTTGTTTAGGGTTATCTGACCCCACCACCCTACTACATACAGGGGCACCAACGCCTGTTTCCTCCAGTATGGCGCATCATCTACACAGGTCCGTCCTCTTCCTCAAGAACCTTTGAGAGAACCCTGGATCCACATCCACAACCGGGTGAGAACGTTCCTGTCTTCTATTATTACCACCTTTTGCCATACTGATTGTTTGTTGTTCAGTCTAGGCCCGTAGGGCTGTTATGTTTGTATATGTTGCAGAGGCTCCTCCTCCAAGTGTCCACCTATTTTAGATTCGCTCACATTAAATGTTAAGTTTTACCCCTCTGTCCCCTAGGGGATCAGTATATAACTATAAATTTATTGGAAGAAACAAGCGCTGTCAATGTTAAACTATAAAACCTTGATATTGTTCAAGGATTGAAGACATTAGAAAATATAGACTTATGAGCTACTTTCCTTAAATTATAAATAAAAAGGTTAAAGTTCACCTATAAAAAAAAAAATAATAGCCTCCTCACACGCCCCTACAACTATCCTGACCATCACCATTATAGGTGATATTTCTACCATTTAGGTAGAAAGAATCTTTAACCAATTTGCTTATCATTTAGGCAGAGTAGCAGAACAAACTCTATATTTCTGGATTATACAAAATACATTGCATTTGACTTAAAACCTTGCTATTTCACTACCATAAGATTTTTCTAAGCATAACCCCATATTTGCTTTTCTCTCTACAAAGTAACAGCTATAGATCTATAGGAACTCATCCTTTAGTTGGACTGGATCCCAGGAACTTAAAGCTGTTGTTTCACTTCTGCAACTGATATTTATTTGAGATAAAGGCAATACTACTACTAATATATTACAATTAATTCTATTGCTTCCTTTGCTGGCTGCATACATTTTCCTATCATACTATACATTGCTTGCATCCAAGGTTACAAACACCCCGCTATCCATCAGCAATGGTCTTGCTTGCACACTATAGGAAAAAGCAGTGACCTCTCTAGTGGACAGGACTATGGGAGCTCAACTAGGCCGGCGTTTTGTCTGATATTGTGCAAGCATGGCCACTGCCACAGGATTGTATTGTGGTCATAACTATGGAAATGAGCAATGCATAGTGTTCTGGAAATATGAATCAAGATAGCAAAAGTGGCAACTGAAAAGGTGACCATAAAATAGTAAATGCCTGTAACTAAGTTTGCACTGCATGATAAGTGCCCTTTGCTAAAATGAGGCAACCTAGATAAACACATCTCTAATAAGATATTGATGCTGTCTTTACCCCTAGAAATACATTCTTCACTTGCACTGGGCCCAAGTAACTTAAGCATGTTTCTAGAAAGTTATTGACACAATCTTTACTTATAGAACTTATTCTCCTCTTTAATTTACCCTCCATTAATTAAACATATCCGTTTTACCTCTAAAGAGAAGGCCTGTCAAGTATATCAAGTGTATTTAAAGATAATAAAAATACATCTCAAGAGCAGAGATACTTTTTAGTACTATAAATTTATTGGAAGAAAAAAGCGCTGTCAATGTTAAACTATAAAACCTTGATATTGTTCAAGGATTGAAGACATTAGAAAAGATAGACTTATGAGCTACTTTCCTTAAATTATAAATAAAAAGGTTAAAGTTCACCTATAAAAAAAATAATAATAGCCTCCTCACACGCCCCTACAGCTATCCTGTCCATCACCATTATAGGTGATATTTCTACCATTTAGGTAGAAAGAATCTTTAACCAATTTGCTTATCATTTAGGCAAAGTAGCAGAACAAACTCTATATTTCTGCATTATACACAATACATTGCATTTGACTTAAAACCTTGCTATTTCACTACCATAAGATTTTTCTAAGCATAACCCCATATTTGCTTTTCTCTCTACAAAGTAACAGCTATAGATCTATAGGAACTCACCCTTTAGTTGGACTGGATCCCAGGAACTTAAAGCTGTTGTTTCACATCTGCAACTGATATTTATTATATAGATAAAGGCAATAATACTACTAATATATTACAATTAATTCTATTGCTTCCTTTGCTGGCTGCATACATTTTCCTATCATACTATACATTGCTTGCATCCAAGGTTACAAACACCCCGATATCCATCAGCAATGGTCTTGCTTGCACACTATAGGAAAAAGCAGTGACCTCTCTAGTGGACAGGACTATGGGAGCTCAACTAGGCCGGCGCTTTGTCTGATATTGTGCAAGCATGGCCACTGCCACAGGATTGTATTGTGGTCATAACTATGGAAATGAGCAATGCATAGTGTTCTGGAAATATGAATCAAGATAGCAAAAGTGGCAACTGAAAAGGTGACCATAAAATAGTAAATGCCTGTAACTAAGTTTGCACTGCATGATAAGTGCCCTTTGCTAAAATGAGGCAACCTAGATAAACACATCTCTAATAAGATATTGATGTTGTCTTTACCCCTAGAAATACATTCTTCACTTGCACTGGGCCCAAGTAACTTAAGCATGTTTCTATTAAGTTATTGACACAATCTTTACTTATAGAACTTATTCTCATCTTTAATTTACCCTCCATTAATTAAACATATCCATTTTACCTCTAAAGAGAAGGCCTGTCAAGTATATCAAGTGTATTTAAAGATAATAAAAATATATCTCAAGAGCAGAGATACTTTTTAGTACTATAAATTTATTGAAAGAAACAAGCGCTTTCAATGTTAAACTATAAAACCTTGATATTGTTCAAGGATTGAAGACATTAGAAAAGATAGACTTATGAGCTACTTTCCTTAAATTATAAATTAAAAAGGTTAAAGTTCACCTATAAAAAAAAATAATGGCCTCCTCACACGCCCCTACAGCTATCCTGACCATCACCATTATAGGTGATTTTTCTACCATTTAGGTAGAAAGAATCTTTAACCAATTTGCTTATCATTTAGGCAAAGTAGCAGAACAAAATCTATATTTCTGGATTATACACAATACATTGCATTTGACTTAAAACCTTGCTATTTCACTACCATAAGATTTTTCTTGTAAATTTTTGTTTTATTAACAAATATAATAGCAAAATAATACAAGTTTAACAAAAAATATAAAATGAGATAACATCACCATTATACATGGAAGTTAGCATATATTATAACCTGTTGAGTCATCACAGGAATAACATTTCCTAATTTTAAGAAAGCATATTAAACAAAGTATTTATTTGACAGAAATATCAATATATATCAGTTCAAAGCTGATTTATAAAATGGTGAAAGGAAAAGAAAGGGTGGGGGGGAGGGGAGAGGAAAGGGAGACAAAAACTAGGGGTCAAACATTGTGGGGGAAAATAAAAAGTTGTCACATGTTTTATTCTATAGTTCGAGAGCAAAAGAGAAAAGAAGAATATTTAGTAATACAAATGTATAGACTTTAATCAAAGAACTTAGACAGTTTGCCAGTGGAGATGTAATCATACCATTTGGACCAGATCCCGAGGTATCTCTTAGGGTTGTCAGCAATTGTCCATTTGAGTTTTTCAAAGCGACTGATAGTTACAACTTCCTCCATCCAGTCCTGAATAGACGGAACCTCCGTACTAAGCCAGTGTCTGTGGATTATGGTTTTTAATGCAGCTATTAAAAAGGGAAACAGGCGGTCTTTAATGGCGCTGTGGTTTTTATTGTATAGCCCAAGCAGAACAAGTTCTGCATCTACTTTTATTTGTGAACCATATATTTCTGTAATAATGTGGTTAAATTTTTCCCACAGTGGCACAATTTTGGGACAGGAGTACCAAATATGGGTTATGGATCCAATTCCTTCACCACATCTCCAACAGTGTGCAGGAATTTCGGGGTTGATTTTATTTAGAATGACAGGGGTCCTGTACCATCTGGACAGTATTTTATAGTGTGACTCTTGGAGTCTGGTAGACGTGATTTGGGGAATTGAGGAATGTAGTATTGCCGTGGTTTCTTGCTCATTGAATGTTTTGTTTAATTCTTTGGACCAGCTAGACAGGAATGATGGGGATGACACTTTGTTATTGACAATGGAGTAAAACTTAGAAATTCCATGGCTTATGGAAGTCTTATTTATCATTAACTTGGTAAGATCGTGTTCGCTATTTTGAGTCATAACTTGAGCCATAAGATTTTTCTAAGCATAACCCCATATTTGCTTTTCTCTCTACAAAGTAACAGCTATAGATCTATAGGAACTCATCCTTTAGTTGGACTGGATCCCAGGAACTTAAAGCTGTTGTTTTACTTCTGCAACTGATATTTATTACCATATTTTTCGCTTTATAAGAAGCACTTTTTTTCCCCCAAAAGAGGGGGGAAAATGACAGTGCGTCTTATAAAACGATGGTAGACTTTTTTTTACAGGGCTGACACTGATGTATCGCGGGCCGCTATGCTGCACAGTGTAGCCGACGATACATCAGTCACAGTGTGGGGAGGGAGGAGGGGCTGGAGGCAACTCACAGTGGGGCCTGTTGCAGTCACTGTAGTACATCGGGCCCCGCGCACAGAAGTCTCTTTGTATGTAAAATCTTTCATTAATGCTTTATACCACGGGTGTCAAACACAAGAGACCTCATCATGTGGCCCGCGCAGTGAGCGAGCTGGCGGCGGCGGCTGGGCACAGGGAGATGAGCGCTTCCATTGTGGAAGCGCTCATCTCCAGTCATCTGTATGACGCCGTCCTCAGGACAGCGATACAGATGCCTGCCTGTGCTGCGGTAGGGGAGGGAGAGGCGTGTCCCTTTCCCTTCCTCTGATAGGCTGCTGGCCTAGTACCTGCAGCCTATCAGACGCCGGCGCAGGCGGAGCGATGACGTCATCGTGCTGCCTGAGCCATACAGCGTGGGACACAGGCCAGAAGAGGCCTGCATCGCATCACTAACATGGAGGTAAGTATGTGTTTTTTTTTATTTTATTTACTATGTACAATACTTTTACTGGCGGGGGCTGTTATTACTGGCAAAGGGGGGGCTTTTATTACTGGCGGGGGCTGTTATTACTGTCAAAGGGGGGGCTGCTATTACTGGCAAAGGGGGGGCTGCTATTACTGGCAAAGGGGGGCTGTTATTACTGGCGGGGGCTGTTATTACTGGCACAGAGGGGCTGTTATTACTGGGGGCTGTTATTACTGACACAGAGGGGCTCTTATTATTGGGTACTGTTATTACTGGCACAGAGGGGCTGTTATTACTGGGGGCTGTTATTACTGGGGGCTGCTATTACTGGCACAGGGGGGGCTGTTATTACTGGCACGGAGGGGCTGTTATTACTGGCAAAGGGGGGGCTGTTATTACTGGCAAAGGGGGCTGTTATTACTGGCGGGGGCTGTTATTACTGGCACAGAGGGGCTGTTATTACTGGCAAAGGGGGCTGTTATTACTGGCGGGGGCTGTTATTACTGGCACAGAGGGGCTGTTATTACTGGGGGCTGTTATTACTGGCACAGAGGGGCTGTTATTACTGGGGGCTGTTATTACTGGGGGCTGTTATTACTGGGGGCTGCTATTACTGGCACAGGGGGGGGCTGTTATTACTGGCAAAGGGGGCTGTTATTACTGGCGGGGGCTGTTATTACTGGCACAGAGGGGCTGTTATTACTGACACAGAGGGGCTCTTATTACTGGGGGCTGTTATTACTGGCACAGAGGGGCTGTTATTACTGGGGGCTGTTATTACTGACACAGAGGGGCTCTTATTACTGGGGGCTGTTATTACTGGCACAGAGGGGCTCTTATTACTGGGGCTGTTATTACTGGCACAGAGGGGCTGTTATTACTGGGGGCTGTTATTACTGGGGGCTGTTATTACTGACACAGAGGGGCTCTTATTACTGGGGGCTGTTATTACTGGCACAGAGGGGCTCTTATTGCTGGGAACTGTTATTACTGGGGGCTGCTATTACTGGCACAGGGGGGCTGCTATTACTGGCATAGGGGGCTATTATTACTGGCACAGGGGGGGGCTGTTAATACTGGCACATGATTGGGGGCACTATAGGGGCATCTACTGAGGCCACAAAGAAGGCTCTCCCTGCTCTGCTATCCCTCTGCACCTTCTCCATATACTTATTATGAAATCTTTCTCATTAGGATAAAACACCTCATCAGCTCCACCGAGCCCCCGGCCAAAGTGTGGAAGTGGCGTCTGAGATCCCCAAGGGCCAAGCCAAGTAACTGTAAGTTTTCCGGCCCTTTGAGGGTGACCAAACTGCTGATGCGGCCCCCGATGAATTTGAGTTTGACACCCCTGCTTTATACCATAAATCGCTCTCCTTTTAATAAACTTTACTAGCCTAATCGCCTGCATCAGTACTCACTATGAATGTAGTGTGCGGTCCGGCCGGCGTGTGACTGACGTCATGCTCCTCCCACTTCATTAATGATATTAATAGATTGGAGTAGATGGGAGTGTGTGTGCAGGCAACATGTTTGTTTGTGGATCTCAAAGACAGGACACAATTCCTATCATAATTCCCAACACTGGATTATATCCAGTGATGTCTGCCAATAACCCTTCCCAATTGTATGTCCCATCAGTTAAAAAGGTACCTGCAGTAATTATTCCCATGATGCTAGTTGGAAGTGTCCAATCCTACTCAATCTAGGTTGCACCCATTCTAAGTCCTTATTCAGATATGAGTGAAAGTGTAGGGATATCTGCATCATTATATGATGTATGACATATACCACACCCAGTAGTAACATCAATTTTGCCATGATGAATAGAGTTCCCAATTCAGAGAATTTACTTATGCTGCTTTATAGAAAATTAGTTAAAATATGGAGAGTTTTCTCATATTATTTATGAGATTTGGAAAATTTAGTCCAATGTAGAGCTGGGGATTTAATGCATATGAAAATAAGTGAGTCTAGGAGGAAGTGTTTAGATCATCAGTCAGTCACATTGTCATCAGGACAGAGAGTGTGGAGAAAGTTTTCACTAGACTCCAGGAAAGTTGGGTGGATTTGGATTTTTGAGATTACCTTAGCTATGCATGAGAAAATCCTAAATGCTGCCTTTGTATATGATCTTGAGAATTATCTAGAAAGGTCTAGTGTTGGCTAGGCTTGAGAGAAGTTAATTTTGTCCCTATTTTGTCATATTGTTAAAGTTAAATCAAACAAAGACCTAAGGCGGGCGTGGCTGCCTATCAGTCCTCCCCACAAGGGGGGGGGGGAGACTTTGTATGTACTTGCCCACTTCCTCGCCCATGGGAGGAGCTACAAATGTTCAGCCCCTTCAAATGAAACACCCATAGGGAATTAACAACCCAGAATCAAATACTGGATCCCTATTATCTATATAATCCTTGGGATCTAATTCCATTGCCTCATAGCAAACATGTTCCATGATCTCTCATGGCTAAGGGTAGTATCACATGTGTAGGAGCATATAGTAATGCAATTCCTACTCTCACCAATTAATCACCGTCTTAAGGGTGTGCAAAATTAGATCCGATTACTCTGCTGCATCTGGAGGGGGGGAGGCTGGGAGTAGTAAATACAAATACTTTTTCCCTCCTCTGTAAATAAAAATAAAAAGTGCTTTCTGGGAGTAGTAAATAAAAATATAAAAATTCAAATTTAATGTCTCCATCCAATTAATAACCACATTTTTGAGTTTCTGGTAGATCATTTCAGGTTCCTGGAAGATGGATCATTTCGGACAGGATATGCTGTTCCTACTTAATCTGATGTTGTCAAGAAAGAACCACTCTCTCCAGCAATGGTAGTGCAGGAGACAGAGCTGAAGACACTCACTGAGGTTGGTAAGATGGCTGAGGGTAAGACTACTAACATCCAGGTATGCCTTCGGTATCGCTCATTATTATGGTCTGATCTAGTGAAGCAGAGATTTTGTTTGATCCATTGGTAAGCCCATCAATAATGAATGCTGAGTGTATGAAAGATGTTTGATGCCCTGATGCTGCCTCAGAAGGTAGAGGCTAAACTATTACCTGAAGTCTGTGTGATACAGGATGGCTTAAGGCCAGTGGACTTCCAAAAAGTTTACCTTTTTCAGATACAGGTTACAGAGGCTGAAAGGAAACATCAAAGGATAAAGGTAGAAGTGATAATAGGACTCTGGAGAGTTGGTAATAAACTCTTCCTTCAGAGGGCACTCTACCTAAAGAGGATGGATTTAGAACATGGGCAAATCGAGAGAGAGAAGGTGTGATTGGGTTCTGTGGTGGATGGCTCCTGGGTTCAACAATGCGGCCACTAGGTTAGTTGCTGTAATAATGATGGGAGAACTATGGGAGTTCCAGGAAGGCATATGCCAAGGTCATCTTACCCATTTCAGAGACTGCGGGTTGACTACATTCAGAACAAAGGTGGAACAGTGTGAATATGTCTGTGTCTGTATTGATCTCTTTCCAGGATATTCGGAGATTTGGCCTGTAGCTAAGGCTACAGCTAAAAGATACTGACTGAGGTGAGAGTACCTATCCCTGGGGTTTTTCTCCCTCCGATATACATCTAACCGGAAGATAGGCCTAAGTCCTTATGAAGTACTCTTTGGGAATGCTCCTGGATTAGGTGTCTTTTTCCCCAATAGTTCCAGATGCAGTATAGTAGTTTTCCAAAATGATGTTGTCTGTTGCACAAGTTATTGTCTAATGTGTATTTCCAAGTTTTAGTTGTTTCCTAGAATCCAGACTGTATAGAAGCGATTCATTCTTTACAATCAGGAGATTGGGTAGTGGTGAAATGAGAGACGTGTGGAAAGTCCTAGAGCTACGGTTTGAAGATCTACATCAAGTCCTGATAACCGCCGCCACTGCTGTCGAATTGCAAGGAGAAACTGATCGTATTGCAATCAAGTGCCAGGACTATAAGAGTCATAATGTTGTTTCATGCCTTATTGTTTGTTCCATATTGTACAAAGGGGAAATCACAGTCAAATCAAATTCCAACGGTGATATATTATCAAGATGAGTCAGGAACAACTAAGTTGACTTTTGCAGTATAGTGGACTGTAAGACAGATGACAGGTAGGACACTTGGTTTTGGTCTGATAAGTACATCTGTGTGACTGGAACTGACCCAGTCTACGGTAATTGTGTTTAGATATGACCATACCAACTGTGGATATTGGAGATTAACAGAATGGAGTACTAGTCTGAAGTGTTGGGAATATAAACCAGTGGAAACTACCTCTAGAGTCAGTAAAACTGAAGGTTTGTCGCAAAGGATGACTGTCCTGAAGGGAACATCACCAAACAGTTGTAAACATGATGAATGTAATCCTCTGTTCCTGTCCATTAGTGTTGGTAAGGGAGAAACCTCAAAGTTCAGTTGCATCTGTGGCTCCTACATCCTTACCTATAATTGACATTAAATATTTGACCAAATTTAAAATATAATGACAAACTGACCTTAGAGACAGGATTTATACAGGAAAGCCCTTTGGTGTTTTCCCTCCAGGATATTGTTCTTACATAATTCAGCTGAAGAAGACAAGTAGTGACTCTAACGTTTACTCTGACAGTTGGTTTATCAACCAAAATGATCAAAACGCAGATATCTGGTGATTGTGTGGAGATTTGAAACTCCAACCCAGGATGCAGGTAGAATAAAGTGGTCAATGTACCCTGATCAAGTCCTGATCGGGTACTGATGCCATTTGTTCTATTCTCAACTCCTGAGTGAGATCAAATCAGAAAACAATGTCCGGTCACGACTAAGGAGGTCACTCCCTACATCCTTTGACTCACGTTTATACATGGATGCCATAGGAGTCTGTAGAAGAGTTTCTGATTAATTTAAAGCTAAAAGTCAGATAGTTGCAGGATTTGAGTCATTAACTCCCATGATTAGTAAAAATAAAAAATAATTTTTTTTTTTGATTGGATTAACATATCTATTGTCATCAACAGAGATTTGTGAATTATATACGTGATGCTGTTAAGGGAATGGTGGAACAACTGAGCTCTTTTCCAGTGATGACTCCACAGAACCGACTGGTCCTTGACAGCAGAAAAAGGAGGGGTCTACAGGAACTGCTGCATCTACATTCCGGACAACACTGCCCCTGATGGAAGGATCACCAAGGATCTGAAGAAACTGATGGACTTTATAAAATGAACTGATGGGAAAAATTCTGAAATTAATATCATGGCCAGAATAATGTTTTGGGAACTGGTTCAGCGATTACAATGTTATTACAATTTGGTTTTAACAGGCTGTCATATAGTTCTACATTTTAGGAAAATTGTTTTTGAAAATGTATAATACATCCATGCCCACACTATGTATATGTGCTGTGCCCCTGTCAAAGACACAGATTATTCCATCCTTAAGTAAATAAAACCTTGTTGATAGTTGCGGGGTAAATAGGACAAGGTGAAGGCAAACCCGAAAGGGAGTTGAGGGGACCTGGTGAAGCAATAAGGAAAGTCCAGCTCTTCGCTGTTTAGGGCGTTGGGAGAGTACCTCACTTTGCCTGTTCACCTCTGGTCTATTTCCCGCAAAAGGAGGGATTTGTGAGAGAAGGATTTATTATTTTATGCATATATAATTAGAACATTCTGTAGTACACATTTTTGTCCACTAGATGGCCGCAAACCATATGTATGAGAAGGTCAATAAGGGAGGGGGAAGAGGGGATTACATTACAGTTTTCAAATACACCTATAGACTCAGTTGAAGTTGCTGAAACCACTCCTATCAGGTTAAGGAGCGAAGAGTCTCTTCTTAAGGAAAGAATAAGGGGTTGGGTCAGCACAACCTGCCTGTAGGTGCAGATCGCTATGGCGAAATACATATACAAACGGAAAATGCAAATGTGATCGCACACTACATCCAGCACTCTGCCCTCCATGCTGGATGAGACATTGGTTTATATTTTGGCCAAAGCATAGTAAGCCACTCACCGCGTCAAGGCTGTCTCATGAGTGGTCCCTAACTCTTGTTCCTACCTGTTCATGGGCCATGACAGCCACATAAAATCCAGGGAATGCAGGTCAGCATGCAAGCCAAGTACACTTTGCTTGTAACCCCGTTAAGGAACACCCCTTTTGTGATGTCATGTCTGCTATTTAAGTGAATGTACTGGGAATAAAGGGTCTCTTCTACCATGGCTCAGGGAAGATGAGAAGATGCTTTCATGAAACCACCTAGTGTGTCTGGTCTCATTATAAAGCTGTATGGCATGCACATACTTATACTTCTAATTGATTTGGCACCACACAAAGAAGAGGGAGAAGCGCATGAATTGCGCTAACACTTATGAGCTAATTTCCTTAAATTATAAATAAAAAGGTTAAAGTTCACCTATAAAAAAAAAGCATAGCCTCCTCACACGCCCCTACAGCTATCCTGTCCATCACCATTATAGGTGATATTTCTACCATTTAGGTAGAAAGAATCTTTTACCAATTTGCTTATAATTTAGGCAAAGTAGCAGAACAAAATCTATATTTCTGGATTATACACAATAAATTGCATTTGACTTAAAACCTTGCTATTTCACTACCATAAGATTTTTCTAAGCATATCCCCATATTTGCTTTTCTATCTAAAAAGTAACAGCTATAGATCTATAGGAACTCATCCTTCAGTTGGAATGGGTGCCAGGAACTTAAAGCAGTTGTCTCACTTCTGCATCTGATATTATTATTTAGATAAAGGCAATACTACTCCTAATATATTACAATTAATTCTATTGCTTCCTTTGCTGGTTGCATTCATTTTCCTATCATATTATACACTGCGTGTTTCCACGGTTACAAACACCCTGCTATCCATCAGCAATGGTCTTGCTTGCACACTATAGGAAAAAGCAGTGGCCTCTCTAGTGGACGGGACTATGGGAGCTCAACTAGGCCAGTGTATTGTCCGATATTGTGCAAGCATGGCCACTGCTGCTGGATTGTAGGGTGGTCATAACTATGGAAATGAGCAATGCATAGTGTTCTGGAAAAATGAATCAAGCTAGCAAATGTGGCAACTAAAAAAGTGACCATAAAATAGTAAATGCCTGTAATTAACTTTACACTGCATGATAAGTGCTCTTTGCTAAAGTGAGGCAACCTAGATAAACACATATGTCATAAGATAATGATGTTGTCTTTACCCCTAGGAATACATTCTTTACTTTCACTGGGCCCAAGGAACCTAAGCATGTTTCTAGAAAGTTATTGACACAATCTTTACTTATAGAACTTATTCTCCTCTTTGATTTAGCCTCCATTAATTAAACATATCCGTTTTACCTCTAAAGAGAAGGCCTGTCAAGTATATCAAGTGTATTTAAAGATAATAAATATATATCTCAACAGCAGAGATAATTTTTAGTACTATAAATTTATTGGAAGAAACAAGCGCTGTCAATGTTCAGCTATAAAACCTTGATATTGTTCAAGGATTGAAGTCATTGAAAAATATCGACTTATGAGCTACTTTCCTTAAATTATAAATAAAAAGGTTAAAGTTCACCTATAAAAAAAAAGCATAGCCTCCTCACACGCCCCTACAGCTATCCTGTCCATCACCATTATAGGTGATATTTCTACCATTTAGGTAGAAAGAATCTTTTACCAATTTGCTTATAATTTAGGCAAAGTAGCAGAACAAAATCTATATTTCTGGATTATACACAATAAATTGCATTTGACTTAAAACCTTGCTATTTCACTACCATAAGATTTTTCTAAGCATATCCCCATATTTGCTTTTCTATCTAAAAAGTAACAGCTATAGATCTATAGGAACTCATCC
The DNA here is from genome assembly GCF_905171765.1 of Bufo bufo. NCBI lineage: Eukaryota > Metazoa > Chordata > Amphibia > Anura > Bufonidae > Bufo > Bufo bufo. The sequence goes on from NC_053395.1 coordinate 84,008,987, forward strand.
TTCAGTTGGAATGGGTCCTAGGAACTTAAAGCAGTTGTCTCACTTCTGCATCTGATATTTATTATTTAGATAAAGGCAATACTACTCCTAATATATTACAATTAATTCTATTGCTTCCTTTGCTGGTTGCATTCATTTTCCTATCATATTATACACTGCGTGTTTCCACGGTTACAAACACCCTGCTATCCATCAGCAATGGTCTTGCTTGCACACTATAGGAAAAAGCAGTGGCCTCTCTAGTGGACGGGACTATGGGAGCTCAACTAGGCCAGTGTATTGTCCTATATTGTGCAAGCATGGCCACTGCTGCTGGATTGTAGGGTGGTCATAACTATGGAAATGAGCAATGCATAGTGTTCTGGAAAAATGAATCAAGCTAGCAAATGTGGCAACTAAAAAGTGACATAAAATAGTAAATGCCTGTAATTAACTTTACACTGCATGATAAGTGCTCTTTGCTAAAGTGAGGCAACCTAGATAAACACATATGTCATAAGATAATGATGTTGTCTTTACCCCTAGGAATACATTCTTTACTTTCACTGGGCCCAAGGAACCTAAGCATGTTTCTAGAAAGTTATTGACACAATCTTTACTTATAGAACTTATTCTCCTCTTTGATTTAGCCTCCATTAATTAAACATATCCGTTTTACCTCTAAAGAGAAGGCCTGTCAAGTATATCAAGTGTATTTAAAGATAATAAATATATATCTCAACAGCAGAGATAATTTTTAGTACTATAAATTTATTGGAAGAAACAAGCGCTGTCAATGTTCAGCTATAAAACCTTGATATTGTTCAAGGATTGAAGTCATTGAAAAATATCGACTTATGAGCTACTTTCCTTAAATTATAAATAAAAAGGTTAAAGTTCACCTATAAAAAAAAAAGCATAGCCTCCTCACACGCCCCTACAGCTATCCTGTCCATCACCATTATAGGTGATATTTCTACCATTTAGGTAGAAAGAATCTTTTACCAATTTGCTTATAATTTAGGCAAAGTAGCAGAACAAAATCTATATTTCTGGATTATACACAATAAATTGCATTTGACTTAAAACCTTGCTATTTCACTACCATAAGATTTTTCTAAGCATATCCCCATATTTGCTTTTCTATCTAAAAAGTAACAGCTATAGATCTATAGGAACTCATCCTTCAGTTGGAATGGGTCCCAGGAACTTAAAGCAGTTGTCTCACTTCTGCATCTGATATTTATTATTTAGATAAAGGCAATACTACTCCTAATATATTACAATTAATTCTATTGCTTCCTTTGCTGGTTGCATTCATTTTCCTATCATATTATACACTGCGTGTTTCCACGGTTACAAACACCCTGCTATCCATCAGCAATGGTCTTGCTTGCACACTATAGGAAAAAGCAGTGGCCTCTCTAGTGGACGGGACTATGGGAGCTCAACTAGGCCAGTGTATTGTCCGATATTGTGCAAGCATGGCCACTGCTGCTGGATTGTAGGGTGGTCATAACTATGGAAATGAGCAATGCATAGTGTTCTGGAAAAATGAATCAAGCTAGCAAATGTGGCAACTAAAAAAGTGACCATAAAATAGTAAATGCCTGTAATTAACTTTACACTGCATGATAAGTGCTCTTTGCTAAAGTGAGGCAACCTAGATAAACACATATGTCATAAGATAATGATGTTGTCTTTACCCCTAGGAATACATTCTTTACTTTCACTGGGCCCAAGGAACCTAAGCATGTTTCTAGAAAGTTATTGACACAATCTTTACTTATAGAACTTATTCTCCTCTTTGATTTAGCCTCCATTAATTAAACATATCCGTTTTACCTCTAAAGAGAAGGCCTGTCAAGTATATCAAGTGTATTTAAAGATAATAAATATATATCTCAACAGCAGAGATAATTTTTAGTACTATAAATTTATTGGAAGAAACAAGCGCTGTCAATGTTCAGCTATAAAACCTTGATATTGTTCAAGGATTGAAGTCATTGAAAAATATCGACTTATGAGCTACTTTCCTTAAATTATAAATAAAAAGGTTAAAGTTCACCTATAAAAAAAAAAGCATAGCCTCCTCACACGCCCCTACAGCTATCCTGTCCATCACCATTATAGGTGATATTTCTACCATTTAGGTAGAAAGAATCTTTTACCAATTTGCTTATAATTTAGGCAAAGTAGCAGAACAAAATCTATATTTCTGGATTATACACAATAAATTGCATTTGACTTAAAACCTTGCTATTTCACTACCATAAGATTTTTCTAAGCATATCCCCATATTTACTTTTCTATCTAAAAAGTAACAGCTATAGATCTATAGGAACTTATCCTTCAGTTGGAATGGGTCCCAGGAACTTAAAGCAGTTGTCTCACTTCTGCATCTGATATTTATTATTTAGATAAAGGCAATACTACTCCTAATATATTACAATTAATTCTATTGCTTCCTTTGCTGGTTGCATTCATTTTCCTATTATATTAATCACTGCGTGTTTCCACGGTTACAAACACCCTGCTATCCATCAGCAATGGTCTTGCTTGCACACTATAGGAAAAAGCAGTGGCCTCTCTAGTGGACGGGACTATGGGAGCTCAACTAGGCCAGTGTATTGTCCTATATTGTGCAAGCATGGCCACTGCTGCTGGATTGTAGGGTGGTCATAACTATGGAAATGAGCAATGCATAGTGTTCTGGAAAAATGAATCAAGCTAGCAAATGTGGCAACTAAAAAGTGATAATAAAATAGTAAATGCCTGTAATTAACTTTACACTGCATGATAAGTGCTCTTTGCTAAAGTGAGGCAACCTAGATAAACACATATGTCATAAGATAATGATGTTGTCTTTACCCCTAGGAATACATTCTTTACTTTCACTGGGCCCAAGGAACCTAAGCATGTTTCTAGAAAGTTATTGACACAATCTTTACTTATAGAACTTATTCTCCTCTTTGATTTAGCCTCCATTAATTAAACATATCCGTTTTACCTCTAAAGAGAAGGCCTGTCAAGTATATCAAGTGTATTTAAAGATAATAAATATATATCTCAACAGCAGAGATAATTTTTAGTACTATAAATTTATTGGAAGAAACAAGCGCTGTCAATGTTCAGCTATAAAACCTTGATATTGTTCAAGGATTGAAGTCATTGAAAAATATCGACTTATGAGCTACTTTCCTTAAATTATAAATAAAAAGGTTAAAGTTCACCTATAAAAAAAAAGCATAGCCTCCTCACACGCCCCTACAGCTATCCTGTCCATCACCATTATAGGTGATATTTCTACCATTTAGGTAGAAAGAATCTTTTACCAATTTGCTTATAATTTAGGCAAAGTAGCAGAACAAAATCTATATTTCTGGATTATACACAATAAATTGCATTTGACTTAAAACCTTGCTATTTCACTACCATAAGATTTTTCTAAGCATATCCCCATATTTGCTTTTCTATCTAAAAAGTAACAGCTATAGATCTATAGGAACTCATTCTTCAGTTGGAATGGGTCCCAGGAACTTAAAGCAGTTGTCTCACTTCTGCATCTGATATTTATTATTTAGATAAAGGCAATACTACTCCTAATATATTACAATTAATTCTATTGCTTCCTTTGCTGGTTGCATTCTTTTTCCTATCATATTATACACTGCGTGTTTCCACGGTTACAAACACCCTGCTATCCATCAGCAATGGTCTTGCTTGCACACTATAGGAAAAAGCAGTGGCCTCTCTAGTGGACGGGACTATGGGAGCTCAACTAGGCCAGTGTATTGTCCGATATTGTGCAAGCACGGCCACTGCTGCTGGATTGTAGGGTGGTCATAACTATGGAAATGAGCAATGCATAGTGTTCTGGAAAAATGAATCAAGCTAGCAAAAGTGGCAACTAAAAAAGTGACCATAAAATAGTAAATGCCTGTAATGAAATTTACACTGCATGATAAGTGCTCTTTGCTAAAGTGAAGCAACCTAGATAAACACATATGTCATAAGATAATGATGTTGTCTTTACCCCTAGGAATACATTCTTTACTTTCACTGGGCCCAAGGAACCTAAGCATGTTTCTAGAAAGTTATTGACACAATCTTTACTTATAGAACTTATTCTCCTCTTTGATTTAGCCTCCATTAATTAAACATATCCGTTTTACCTCTAAAGAGAAGGCCTGTCAAGTATATCAAGTGTATTTAAAGATAATAAATATATATCTCAACAGCAGAGATAATTTTTAGTACTATAAATTTTTTGGAAGAAACAAGCGCTGTCAATGTTCAGCTATAAAACCTTGATATTGTTCAAGGATTGAAGTCATTGAAAAATATCGACTTATGAGCTACTTTCCTTAAATTATAAATAAAAAGGTTAAAGTTCACCTATAAAAAAAAAGCATAGCCTCCTCACACGCCCCTACAGCTATCCTGTCCATCACCATTATAGGTGATATTTCTACCATTTAGGTAGAAAGAATCTTTTACCAATTTGCTTATAATTTAGGCAAAGTAGCAGAACAAAATCTATATTTCTGGATTATACACAATAAATTGCATTTGACTTAAAACCTTGCTATTTCACTACCATAAGATTTTTCTAAGCATATCCCCATATTTGCTTTTCTATCTAAAAAGTAACAGCTATAGATCTATAGGAACTCATTCTTCAGTTGGAATGGGTCCCAGGAACTTAAAGCAGTTGTCTCACTTCTGCATCTGATATTTATTATTTAGATAAAGGCAATACTACTCCTAATATATTACAATTAATTCTATTGCTTCCTTTGCTGGTTGCATTCATTTTCCTATCATATTATACACTGCGTGTTTCCACGGTTACAAACACCCTGCTATCCATCAGCAATGGTCTTGCTTGCACACTATAGGAAAAAGCAGTGGCCTCTCTAGTGGACGGGACTATGGGAGCTCAACTAGGCCAGTGTATTGTCCGATATTGTGCAAGCATGGCCACTGCTGCTGGATTGTAGGGTGTTCATAACTATGGAAATGAGCAATGCATAGTGTTCTGGAAAAATGAATCAAGCTAGCAAATGTGGCAACTAAAAAAGTGACCATAAAATAGTAAATGCCTGTAATTAACTTTACACTGCATGATAAGTGCTCTTTGCTAAAGTGAGGCAACCTAGATAAACACATATGTCATAAGATAATGATGTTGTCTTTACCCCTAGGAATACATTCTTTACTTTCACTGGGCCCAAGGAACCTAAGCATGTTTCTAGAAAGTTATTGACACAATCTTTACTTATAGAACTTATTCTCCTCTTTGATTTAGCCTCCATTAATTAAACATATCCGTTTTACCTCTAAAGAGAAGGCCTGTCAAGCATATCAAGTGTATTTAAAGATAATAAATATATATCTCAACAGCAGAGATAATTTTTAGTACTATAAATTTATTGGAAGAAACAAGCGCTGTCAATGTTCAGCTATAAAACCTTGATATTGTTCAAGGATTGAAGTCATTGAAAAATATCGACTTATGAGCTACTTTCCTTAAATTATAAATAAAAAGGTTAAAGTTCACCTATAAAAAAAAAGCATAGCCTCCTCACACGCCCCTACAGCTATCCTGTCCATCACCATTATAGGTGATATTTCTACCATTTAGGTAGAAAGAATCTTTTACCAATTTGCTCATAATTTAGGCAAAGTAGCAGAACAAAATCTATATTTCTGGATTATACACAATAAATTGCATTTGACTTAAAACCTTGCTATTTCACTACCATAAGATTTTTCTAAGCATATCCCCATATTTGCTTTTCTATCTAAAAAGTAACAGCTATAGATCTATAGGAACTCATCCTTCAGTTGGAATGGGTCCTAGGAACTTAAAGCAGTTGTCTCACTTCTGCATCTGATATTTATTATTTAGATAAAGGCAATACTACTCCTAATATATTACAATTAATTCTATTGCTTCCTTTGCTGGTTGCATTCATTTTCCTATCATATTATACACTGCGTGTTTCCACGGTTACAAACACCCTGCTATCCATCAGCAATGGTCTTGCTTGCACACTATAGGAAAAAGCAGTGGCCTCTCTAGTGGACGGGACTATGGGAGCTCAACTAGGCCAGTGTATTGTCCGATATTGTGCAAGCATGGCCACTGCTGCTGGATTGTAGGGTGGTCATAACTATGGAAATGAGCAATGCATAGTGTTCTGGAAAAATGAATCAAGCTAGCAAATGTGGCAACTAAAAAAGTGACCATAAAATAGTAAATGCCTGTAATTAAATTTACACTGCATGATAAGTGCTCTTTGCTAAAGTGAGGCAACCTAGATAAACACATATGTCATAAGATAATGATGTTGTCTTTACCCCTAGGAATACATTCTTTACTTTCACTGGGCCCAAGGAACTTAAGCATGTTTCTAGAAAGTTATTGACACAATCTTTACTTATAGAACTTATTCTCCTCTTTGATTTAGCCTCCATTAATTAAACATATCCGTTTTACCTCTAAAGAGAAGGCCTGTCAAGTATATCAAGTGTATTTAAAGATAATAAATATATATCTCAACAGCAGAGATAATTTTTAGTACTATAAATTTATTGGAAGAAACAAGCGCTGTCAATGTTCAGCTATAAAACCTTGATATTGTTCAAGGATTGAAGTCATTGAAAAATATCGACTTATGAGCTACTTTCCTTAAATTATAAATAAAAAGGTTAAAGTTCACCTATAAAAAAAAAGCATAGCCTCCTCACACGCCCCTACAGCTATCCTGTCCATCACCATTATAGGTGATATTTCTACCATTTAGGTAGAAAGAATCTTTTACCAATTTGCTTATAATTTAGGCAAAGTAGCAGAACAAAATCTATATTTCTGGATTATACACAATAAATTGCATTTGACTTAAAACCTTGCTATTTCACTACCATAAGATTTTTCTAAGCATATCCCCATATTTGCTTTTCTATCTAAAAAGTAACAGCTATAGATCTATAGGAACTCATCCTTCAGTTGGAATGGGTCCTAGGAACTTAAAGCAGTTGTCTCACTTCTGCATCTGATATTTATTATTTAGATAAAGGCAATACTACTCCTAATATATTACAATTAATTCTATTGCTTCCTTTGCTGGTTGCATTCATTTTCCTATCATATTATACACTGCGTGTTTCCACGGTTACAAACACCCTGCTATCCATCAGCAATGGTCTTGCTTGCACACTATAGGAAAAAGCAGTGGCCTCTCTAGTGGACGGGACTATGGGAGCTCAACTAGGCCAGTGTATTGTCCGATATTGTGCAAGCATGGCCACTGCTGCTGGATTGTAGGGTGGTCATAACTATGGAAATGAGCAATGCATAGTGTTCTGGAAAAATGAATCAAGCTAGCAAATGTGGCAACTAAAAAGTGACCATAAAATAGTAAATGCCTGTAATTAAATTTACACTGCATGATAAGTGCTCTTTGCTAAAGTGAGGCAACCTAGATAAACACATATGTCATAAGATAATGATGTTGTCTTTACCCCTAGGAATACATTCTTTACTTTCACTGGGCCCAAGGAACTTAAGCATGTTTCTAGAAAGTTATTGACACAATCTTTACTTATAGAACTTATTCTCCTCTTTGATTTAGCCTCCATTAATTAAACATATCCGTTTTACCTCTAAAGAGAAGGCCTGTCAAGTATATCAAGTGTATTTAAAGATAATAAATATATATCTCAACAGCAGAGATAATTTTTAGTACTATAAATTTATTGGAAGAAACAAGCGCTGTCAATGTTCAGCTATAAAACCTTGATATTGTTCAAGGATTGAAGTCATTGAAAAATATCGACTTATGAGCTACTTTCCTTAAATTATAAATAAAAAGGTTAAAGTTCACCTATAAAAAAAAAGCATAGCCTCCTCACACGCCCCTACAGCTATCCTGTCCATCACCATTATAGGTGATATTTCTACCATTTAGGTAGAAAGAATCTTTTACCAATTTGCTTATAATTTAGGCAAAGTAGCAGAACAAAATCTATATTTCTGGATTATACACAATAAATTGCATTTGACTTAAAACCTTGCTATTTCACTACCATAAGATTTTTCTAAGCATATCCCCATATTTGCTTTTCTATCTAAAAAGTAACAGCTATAGATCTATAGGAACTCATCCTTCAGTTGGTATGGGTCCCAGGAACTTAAAGCAGTTGTCTCACTTCTGCATCTGATATTTATTATTTAGATAAAGGCAATACTACTCCTAATATATTACAATTAATTCTATTGCTTCCTTTGCTGGTTGCATTCATTTTCCTATCATATTATACACTGCGTGTTTCCACGGTTACAAACACCCTGCTATCCATCAGCAATGGTCTTGCTTGCACACTATAGGAAAAAGCAATGGCCTCTCTAGTGGACGGGACTATGGGAGCTCAACTAGGCCAGTGTATTGTCCGATATTGTGCAAGCATGGCCACTGCTGCTGGATTGTAGGGTGGTCATAACTATGGAAATGAGCAATGCATAGTGTTCTGGAAAAATGAATCAAGCTAGCAAATGTGGCAACTAAAAAAGTGACCATAAAATAGTAAATGCCTGTAATTAACTTTACACTGCATGATAAGTGCTCTTTGCTAAAGTGAGGCAACCTAGATAAACACATATGTCATAAGATAATGATGTTGTCTTTACCCCTAGGAATACATTCTTTACTTTCACTGGGCCCAAGGAACCTAAGCATGTTTCTAGAAAGTTATTGACACAATCTTTACTTATAGAACTTATTCTCCTCTTTGATTTAGCCTCCATTAATTAAACATATCCGTTTTACCTCTAAAGAGAAGGCCTGTCAAGTATATCAAGTGTATTTAAAGATAATAAATATATATCTCAACAGCAGAGATAATTTTTAGTACTATAAATTTATTGGAAGAAACAAGCGCTGTCAATGTTCAGCTATAAAACCTTGATATTGTTCAAGGATTAAAGTCATTGAAAAATATCGACTTATAAGCTACTTTCCTTAAATTATAAATAAAAAGGTTAAAGTTCACCTAAAAAAAAAAAGCATAGCCTCCTCACACGCCCCTACAGCTATCCTGTCCATCACCATTATAGGTGATATTTCTACCATTTAGGTAGAAAGAATCTTTTACCAATTTGCTTATAATTTAGGCAAAGTAGCAGAACAAAATCTATATTTCTGGATTATACACAATAAATTGCATTTGACTTAAAACTTTGCTATTTCACTACCATAAGATTTTTCTAAGCATATCCCCATATTTGCTTTTCTATCTAAAAAGTAACAGCTATAGATCTATAGGAACTCATCCTTCAGTTGGAATGGGTCCTAGGAACTTAAAGCAGTTGTCTCACTTCTGCATCTGATATTTATTATTTAGATAAAGGCAATACTACTCCTAATATATTACAATTAATTCTATTGCTTCCTTTGCTGGTTGCATTCATTTTCCTATCATATTATACACTGCGTGTTTCCACGGTTACAAACACCCTGCTATCCATCAGCAATGGTCTTGCTTGCACACTATAGGAAAAAGCAGTGGCCTCTCTAGTGGACGGGACTATGGGAGCTCAACTAGGCCAGTGTATTGTCCGATATTGTGCAAGCATGGCCACTGCTGCTGGATTGTAGGGTGGTCATAACTATGGAAATGAGCAATGCATAGTGTTCTGGAAAAATGAATCAAGCTAGCAAATGTGGCAACTAAAAAAGTGACCATAAAATAGTAAATGCCTGTAATTAACTTTACACTGCATGATAAGTGCTCTTTGCTAAAGTGAGGCAACCTAGATAAACACATATGTCATAAGATAATGATGTTGTCTTTACCCCTAGGAATACATTCTTTACTTTCACTGGGCCCAAGGAACCTAAGCATGTTTCTAGAAAGTTATTGACACAATCTTTACTTATAGAACTTATTCTCCTCTTTGATTTAGCCTCCATTAATTAAACATATCCGTTTTACCTCTAAAGAGAAGGCCTGTCAAGTATATCAAGTGTATTTAAAGATAATAAATATATATCTCAACAGCAGAGATCATTTTTAGTACTATAAATTTTTTGGAAGAAACAAGCGCTGTCAATGTTCAGCTATAAAACCTTGATATTGTTCAAGGATTGAAGTCATTGAAAAATATCGACTTATGAGCTACTTTCCTTAAATTATAAATAAAAAGGTTAAAGTTCACCTATAAAAAAAAAGCATAGCCTCCTCACACGCCCCTACAGCTATCCTGTCCATCACCATTATAGGTGATATTTCTACCATTTAGGTAGAAAGAATCTTTTACCAATTTGCTTATAATTTAGGCAAAGTAGCAGAACAAAATCTATATTTCTGGATTATACACAATAAATTGCATTTGACTTAAAACCTTGCTATTTCACTATCATAAGATTTTTCTAAGCATATCCCCATATTTGCTTTTCTATCTAAAAAGTAACAGCTATAGATCTATAGGAACTCATCCTTCAGTTGGAATGGGTCCTAGGAACTTAAAGCAGTTGTCTCACTTCTGCATCTGATATTTATTATTTAGATAAAGGCAATACTACTCCTAATATATTACAATTAATTCTATTGCTTCCTTTGCTGGTTGCATTCATTTTCCTATCATATTATACACTGCTTGTTTCCACGGTTACAAACACCCTGCTATCCATCAGCAATGGTCTTGCTTGCACACTATAGGAAAAAGCAGTGGCCTCTCTAGTGGACGGGACTATGGGAGCTCAACTAGGCCAGTGTATTGTCCTATATTGTGCAAGCATGGCCACTGCTGCTGGATTGTAGGGTGGTCATAACTATGGAAATGAGCAATGCATAGTGTTCTGGAAAAATGAATCAAGCTAGCAAATGTGGCAACTAAAAAGTGATAATAAAATAGTAAATGCCTGTAATTAACTTTACACTGCATGATAAGTGCTCTTTGCTAAAGTGAGGCAACCTAGATAAACACATATGTCATAAGATAATGATGTTGTCTTTACCCCTAGGAATACATTCTTTACTTTCACTGGGCCCAAGGAACTTAAGCATGTTTCTTGAAAGTTATTGACACAATCTTTACTTATAGAACTTATTCTCCTCTTTGATTTAGCCTCCATTAATTAAACATATCCGTTTTACCTCTAAAGAGAAGGCCTGTCAAGTATATCAAGTGTATTTAAAGATAATAAATATATATCTCAACAGCAGAGATAATTTTTAGTACTATAAATTTATTGGAAGAAACAAGCGCTGTCAATGTTCAGCTATAAAACCTTGATATTGTTCAAGGATTGAAGTCATTGAAAAATATCGACTTATGAGCTACTTTCCTTAAATTATAAATAAAAAGGTTAAAGTTCACCTATAAAAAAAAAGCATAGCCTCCTCACACGCCCCTACAGCTATCCTGTCCATCACCATTATAGGTGATATTTCTACCATTTAGGTAGAAAGAATCTTTTACCAATTTGCTTATAATTTAGGCAAAGTAGCAGAACAAAATCTATATTTCTGGATTATACACAATAAATTGCATTTGACTTAAAACCTTGCTATTTCACTACCATAAGATTTTTCTAAGCATATCCCCATATTTGCTTTTCTATCTAAAAAGTAACAGCTATAGATCTATAGGAACTCATCCTTCAGTTGGAATGGGTCCTAGGAACTTAAAGCAGTTGTCTCACTTCTGCATCTGATATTTATTATTTAGATAAAGGCAATACTACTCCTAATATATTACAATTAATTCTATTGCTTCCTTTGCTGGTTGCATTCATTTTCCTATCATATTTTACACTGCGTGTTTCCACGGTTACAAACACCCTGCTATCCATCAGCAATGGTCTTGCTTGCACACTATAGGAAAAAGCAGTGGCCTCTCTAGTGGACGGGACTATGGGAGCTCAACTAGGCCAGTGTATTGTCCGATATTGTGCAAGCATGGCCACTGCTGCTGGATTGTAGGGTGGTCATAACTATGGAAATGAGCAATGCATAGTGTTCTGGAAAAATGAATCAAGCTAGCAAATGTGGCAACTAAAAAAGTGACCATAAAATAGTAAATGCCTGTAATTAACTTTACACTGCATGATAAGTGCTCTTTGCTAAAGTGAGGCAACCTAGATAAACACATATGTCATAAGATAATGATGTTGTCTTTACCCCTAGGAATACATTCTTTACTTTCACTGGGCCCAAGGAACCTAAGCATGTTTCTAGAAAGTTATTGACACAATCTTTACTTATAGAACTTATTCTCCTCTTTGATTTAGCCTCCATTAATTAAACATATCCGTTTTACCTCTAAAGAGAAGGCCTGTCAAGTATATCAAGTGTATTTAAAGATAATAAATATATATCTCAACAGCAGAGATCATTTTTAGTACTATAAATTTTTTGGAAGAAACAAGCGCTGTCAATGTTCAGCTATAAAACCTTGATATTGTTCAAGGATTGAAGTCATTGAAAAATATCGACTTATGAGCTCCTTTCCTTAAATTATAAATAAAAAGGTTAAAGTTCACCTATAAAAAAAAAGCATAGCCTCCTCACACGCCCCTACAGCTATCCTGTCCATCACCATTATAGGTGATATTTCTACCATTTAGGTAGAAAGAATCTTTTACCAATTTGCTTATAATTTAGGCAAAGTAGCAGAACAAAATCTATATTTCTGGATTATACACAATAAATTGCATTTGACTTAAAACTTTGCTATTTCACTACCATAAGATTTTTCTAAGCATATCCCCATATTTGCTTTTCTATCTAAAAAGTAACAGCTATAGATCTATAGGAACTCATTCTTCAGTTGGAATGGGTCCCAGGAACTTAAAGCAGTTGTCTCACTTCTGCATCTGATATTTATTATTTAGATAAAGGCAATACTACTCCTAATATATTACAATTAATTATATTGCTTCCTTTGCTGGTTGCATTCTTTTTCCTATCATATTATACACTGCGTGTTTCCACGGTTACAAACACCCTGCTATCCATCAGCAATGGTCTTGCTTGCACACTATAGGAAAAAGCAGTGGCCTCTCTAGTGGACGGGACTATGGGAGCTCAACTAGGCCAGTGTATTGTCCGATATTGTGCAAGCATGGCCACTGCTGCTGGATTGTAGGGTGGTCATAACTATGGAAATGAGCAATGCATAGTGTTCTGGAAAAATGAATCAAGCTAGCAAATGTGGCAACTAAAAAAGTGACCATAAAATAGTAAATGCCTGTAATTAACTTTACACTGCATGATAAGTGCTCTTTGCTAAAGTGAGGCAACCTAGATAAACACATATGTCATAAGATAATGATGTTGTCTTTACCCCTAGGAATACATTCTTTACTTTCACTGGGCCCAAGGAACCTAAGCATGTTTCTAGAAAGTTATTGACACAATCTTTACTTATAGAACTTATTCTCCTCTTTGATTTAGCCTCCATTAATTAAACATATCCGTTTTACCTCTAAAGAGAAGGCCTGTCAAGTATATCAAGTGTATTTAAAGATAATAAATATATATCTCAACAGCAGAGATAATTTTTAGTACTATAAATTTATTGGAAGAAACAAGCGCTGTCAATGTTCAGCTATAAAACCTTGATATTGTTCAAGGATTGAAGTCATTGAAAAATATCGACTTATGAGCTACTTTCCTTAAATTATAAATAAAAAGGTTAAAGTTCACCTATAAAAAAAAAGCATAGCCTCCTCACACGCCCCTACAGCTATCCTGTCCATCACCATTATAGGTGATATTTCTACCATTTAGGTAGAAAGAATCTTTTACCAATTTGCTTATAATTTAGGCAAAGTAGCAGAACAAAATATATATTTCTGGATTATACACAATAACTTGCATTTGACGTAAAACCTTGCTATTTCACTACCATAAGATTTTTCTAAGCATATCCCCATATTTGCTTTTCTATCTAAAAAGTAACAGCTATAGATCTATAGGAACTCATCCTTCAGTTGGAATGGGTCCCAGGAACTTAAAGCAGTTGTCTCACTTCTGCATCTGATATTTATTATTTAGATAAAGGCAATACTACTCCTAATATATTACAATTAATTCTATTGCTTCCTTTGCTGGTTGCATTCATTTTCCTATCATATTATGCACTGCGTGTTTCCACGGTTACAAACACCCTGCTATCCATCAGCAATGGTCTTGCTTGCACACTATAGGAAAAAGCAATGGCCTCTCTAGTGGACGGGACTATGGGAGCTCAACTAGGCCAGTGTATTGTCCGATATTGTGCAAGCATGGCCACTGCTGCTGGATTGTAGGGTGGTCATAACTATGGAAATGAGCAATGCATAGTGTTCTGGAAAAATGAATCAAGCTAGCAAATTTGGCAACTGAAAAAGTGACCATAAAATAGTAAATGCCTGTAATTAACTTTACACTGCATGATAAGTGCTCTTTGCTAAAGTGAGGCAACATAGATAAACACATATGTCATAAGATAATGATGTTGTCTTTACCCCTAGGAATACATTCTTTACTTTCACTGGGCCCAAGGAACTTAAGCATGTTTCTAGAAAGTTATTGACACAATCTTTACTTATAGAACTTATTCTCCTCTTTGATTTAGCCTCCATTAATTAAACATATCCGTTTTACCTCTAAAGAGAAGGCCTGTCAAGTATATCAAGTGTATTTAAAGATAATAAATATATATCTCAACAGCAGAGATCATTTTTAGTACTATAAATTTTTTGGAAGAAACAAGCGCTGTCAATGTTCAGCTATAAAACCTTGATATTGTTCAAGGATTGAAGTCATTGAAAAATATCGACTTATGAGCTACTTTCCTTAAATTATAAATAAAAAGGTTAAAGTTCACCTATAAAAAAAAAAGCATAGCCTCCTCACACGCCCCTACAGCTATCCTGTCCATCACCATTATAGGTGATATTTCTACCATTTAGGTAGAAAGAATCTTTTACCAATTTGCTTATAATTTAGGCAAAGTAGCAGAACAAAATCTATATTTCTGGATTATACACAATAAATTGCATTTGACTTAAAACTTTGCTATTTCACTACCATAAGATTTTTCTAAGCATATCCCCATATTTGCTTTTCTATCTAAAAAGTAACAGCTATAGATCTATAGGAACTCATCCTTCAGTTGGAATGGGTCCCAGGAACTTAAAGCAGTTGTCTCACTTCTGCATCTGATATTTATTATTTAGATAAAGGCAATACTACTCCTAATATATTACAATTAATTATATTGCTTCCTTTGCTGGTTGCATTCATTTTCCTATCATATTATACACTGCGTGTTTCCACGGTTACAAACACCCTGCTATCCATCAGCAATGGTCTTGCTTGCACACTATAGGAAAAAGCAGTGGCCTCTCTAGTGGACGGGACTATGGGAGCTCAACTAGGCCAGTGTATTGTCCGATATTGTGCAAGCATGGCCACTGCTGCTGGATTGTAGGGTGGTCATAACTATGGAAATGAGCAATGCATAGTGTTCTGGAAAAATGAATCAAGCTAGCAAATGTGGCAACTAAAAAAGTGACCATAAAATAGTAAATGCCTGTAATTAACTTTACACTGCATGATAAGTGCTCTTTGCTAAAGTGAGGCAACCTAGATAAACACATATGTCATAAGATAATGATGTTGTCTTTACCCCTAGGAATACATTCTTTACTTTCACTGGGCCCAAGGAACCTAAGCATGTTTCTAGAAAGTTATTGACACAATCTTTACTTATAGAACTTATTCTCCTCTTTGATTTAGCCTCCATTAATTAAACATATCCGTTTTACCTCTAAAGAGAAGGTCTGTCAAGTATATCAAGTGTATTTAAAGATAATAAATATATATCTCAACAGCAGAGATAATTTTTAGTACTATAAATTTATTGGAAGAAACAAGCGCTGTCAATGTTCAGCTATAAAACCTTGATATTGTTCAAGGATTGAAGTCATTAAAAAATATCGACTTATGAGCTACTTTCCTTAAATTATAAATAAAAAGGTTAAAGTTCACCTATAAAAAAAAAGCATAGCCTCCTCACACGCCCCTACAGCTATCCTGTCCATCACCATTATAGGTGATATTTCTACCATTTAGGTAGAAAGAATCTTTTACCAATTTGCTTATAATTTAGGCAAAGTAGCAGAACAAAATCTATATTTCTGGATTATACACAATAAATTGCATTTGACTTAAAACCTTGCTATTTCACTACCATAAGATTTTTCTAAGCATATCCCCATATTTGCTTTTCTATCTAAAAAGTAACAGCTATAGATCTATAGGAACTCATCCTTCAGTTGGAATGGGTCCTAGGAACTTAAAGCAGTTGTCTCACTTCTGCATCTGATATTTATTATTTAGATAAAGGCAATACTACTCCTAATATATTACAATTAATTCTATTGCTTCCTTTGCTGGTTGCATTCATTTTCCTATCATATTATACACTGCGTGTTTCCACGGTTACAAACACCCTGCTATCCATCAGCAATGGTCTTGCTTGCACACTATAGGAAAAAGCAGTGGCCTCTCTAGTGGACGGGACTATGGGAGCTCAACTAGGCCAGTGTATTGTCCGATATTGTGCAAGCATGGCCACTGCTGCTGGATTGTAGGGTGGTCATAACTATGGAAATGAGCAATGCATAGTGTTCTGGAAAAATGAATCAAGCTAGCAAATGTGGCAACTAAAAAAGTGACCATAAAATAGTAAATGCCTGTAATTAACTTTACACTGCATGATAAGTGCTCTTTGCTAAAGTGAGGCAACCTAGATAAACACATATGTCATAAGATAATGATGTTGTCTTTACCCCTAGGAATACATTCTTTACTTTCACTGGGCCCAAGGAACCTAAGCATGTTTCTAGAAAGTTATTGACACAATCTTTACTTATAGAACTTATTCTCCTCTTTGATTTAGCCTCCATTAATTAAACATATCAGTTTTACCTCTAAAGAGAAGGCCTGTCAAGTATATGAAGTGTATTTAAAGATATTAAATATATATCTAAACAGCAGAGATAATTTTTAGTACTATAAATTTATTGGAAGAAACAAGCGCTGTCAATGTTCAGCTATAAAACCTTGATATTGTTCAAGGATTGAAGTCATTGAAAAATATCGACTTATGAGCTACTTTACTTAAATTATAAATAAAAAGGTTAAAGTTCACCTATAAAAAAAAAGCATAGCCTCCTCACACGCCCCTACAGCTATCCTGTCCATCACCATTATAGGTGATATTTCTACCATTTAGGTAGAAAGAATCTTTTACCAATTTGCTTATAATTTAGGCAAAGTAGCAGAACAAAATCTATATTTCTGGATTATACACAATAAATTGCATTTGACTTAAAACCTTGCTATTTCACTACCATAAGATTTTTCTAAGCATATCCCCATATTTGCTTTTCTATCTAAAAAGTAACAGCTATAGATCTATAGGAACTCATCCTTCAGTTGGAATGGGTCCCAGGAACTTAAAGCAGTTGTCTCACTTCTGCATCTGATATTTATTATTTAGATAAAGGCAATACTACTCCTAATATATTACAATTAATTCTATTGCTTCCTTTGCTGGTTGCATTCATTTTCCTATCATATTTTACACTGCGTGTTTCCACGGTTACAAACACCCTGCTATCCATCAGCAATGGTCTTGCTTGCACACTATAGGAAAAAGCAGTGGCCTCTCTAGTGGACGGGACTATGGGAGCTCAACTAGGCCAGTGTATTGTCCGATATTGTGCAAGCATGGCCACTGCTGCTGGATTGTAGGGTGGTCATAACTATGGAAATGAGCAATGCATAGTGTTCTGGAAAAATGAATCAAGCTAGCAAATGTGGCAACTAAAAAAGTGACCATAAAATAGTAAATGCCTGTAATTAACTTTACACTGCATGATAAGTGCTCTTTGCTAAAGTGAGGCAACCTAGATAAACACATATGTCATAAGATAATGATGTTGTCTTTACCCCTAGGAATACATTCTTTACTTTCACTGGGCCCAAGGAACCTAAGCATGTTTCTAGAAAGTTATTGACACAATCTTTACTTATAGAACTTATTCTCCTCTTTGATTTAGCCTCCATTAATTAAACATATCCGTTTTACCTCTAAAGAGAAGGCCTGTCAAGTATATCAAGTGTATTTAAAGATAATAAATATATATCTCAACAGCAGAGATAATTTTTAGTACTATAAATTTATTGGAAGAAACAAGCGCTGTCAATGTTCAGCTATAAAACCTTGATATTGTTCAAGGATTGAAGTCATTGAAAAATATCGACTTATGAGCTACTTTCCTTAAATTATAAATAAAAAGGTTAAAGTTCACCTATAAAAAAAAAGCATAGCCTCCTCACACGCCCCTACAGCTATCCTGTCCATCACCATTATAGGTGATATTTCTACCATTTAGGTAGAAAGAATCTTTTACCAATTTGCTTATAATTTAGGCAAAGTAGCAGAACAAAATCTATATTTCTGGATTATACACAATAAATTGCATTTGACTTAAAACCTTGCTATTTCACTACCATAAGATTTTTCTAAGCATATCCCCATATTTGCTTTTCTATCTAAAAAGTAACAGCTATAGATCTATAGGAACTCATCCTTCAGTTGGAATGGGTCCCAGGAACTTAAAGCAGTTGTCTCACTTCTGCATCTGATATTTATTATTTAGATAAAGGCAATACTACTCCTAATATATTACAATTAATTCTATTGCTTCCTTTGCTGGTTGCATTCATTTTCCTATCATATTATGCACTGCGTGTTTCCACGGTTACAAACACCCTGCTATCCATCAGCAATGGTCTTGCTTGCACACTATAGGAAAAAGCAATGGCCTCTCTAGTGGACGGGACTATGGGAGCTCAACTAGGCCAGTGTATTGTCCGATATTGTGCAAGCATGGCCACTGCTGCTGGATTGTAGGGTGGTCATAACTATGGAAATGAGCAATGCATAGTGTTCTGGAAAAATGAATCAAGCTAGCAAATGTGGCAACTGAAAAAGTGACCATAAAATAGTAAATGCCTGTAATTAACTTTACACTGCATGATAAGTGCTCTTTGCTAAAGTGAGGCAACCTAGATAAACACATATGTCATAAAATAATGATGTTGTCTTTACCCCTAGGAATACATTCTTTACTTTCACTGGGCCCAAGGAACCTAAGCATGTTTCTAGAAAGTTATTGACACAATCTTTACTTATAGAACTTATTCTCCTCTTTGATTTAGCCTCCATTAATTAAACATATCCGTTTTACCTCTAAAGAGAAGGCCTGTCAAGTATATCAAGTGTATTTAAAGATAATAAATATATATCTCAACAGCAGAGATAATTTTTAGTACTATAAATTTATTGGAAGAAACAAGCGCTGTCAATGTTCAGCTATAAAACCTTGATATTGTTCAAGGATTGAAGTCATTGAAAAATATCGACTTATGAGCTACTTTCCTTAAATTATAAATAAAAAGGTTAAAGTTCACCTATAAAAAAAAAGCATAGCCTCCTCACACGCCCCTACAGCTATCCTGTCCATCACCATTATAGGTGATATTTCTACCATTTAGGTAGAAAGAATCTTTTACCAATTTGCTTATAATTTAGGCAAAGTAGCAGAACAAAATCTATATTTCTGGATTATACACAATAAATTGCATTTGACTTAAAACCTTGCTATTTCACTACCATAAGATTTTTCTAAGCATATCCCCATATTTGCTTTTCTATCTAAAAAGTAACAGCTATAGATCTATAGGAACTCATCCTTCAGTTGGAATGGGTCCCAGGAACTTAAAGCAGTTGTCTCACTTCTGCATCTGATATTTATTATTTAGATTAAGGCAATACTACTCCTAATATATTACAATTAATTCTATTGCTTCCTTTGCTGGTTGCATTCATTTTCCTATCATATTATACACTGCGTGTTTCCACGGTTACAAACACCCTGCTATCCATCAGCAATGGTCTTGCTTGCACACTATAGGAAAAAGCAGTGGCCTCTCTAGTGGACGGGACTATGGGAGCTCAACTAGGCCAGTGTATTGTCCGATATTGTGCAAGCACGGCCACTGCTGCTGGATTGTAGGGTGGTCATAACTATGGAAATGAGCAATGCATAGTGTTCTGGAAAAATGAATCAAGCTAGCAAAAGTGGCAACTAAAAAAGTGACCATAAAATAGTAAATGCCTGTAATTAACTTTACACTGCATGATAAGTGCTCTTTGCTAAAGTGAGGCAACCTAGATAAACACATATGTCATAAGATAATGATGTTGTCTTTACCCCTAGGAATACATTCTTTACTTTCACTGGGCCCAAGGAACCTAAGCATGTTTCTAGAAAGTTATTGACACAATCTTTACTTATAGAACTTATTCTCCTCTTTGATTTAGCCTCCATTAATTAAACATATCCGTTTTACCTCTAAAGAGAAGGCCTGTCAAGTATATCAAGTGTATTTAAAGATAATAAATATATATCTCAACAGCAGAGATAATTTTTAGTACTATAAATTTATTGGAAGAAACAAGCGCTGTCAATGTTCAGCTATAAAACCTTGATATTGTTCAAGGATTGAAGTCATTGAAAAATATCGACTTATGAGCTACTTTCCTTAAATTATAAATAAAAAGGTTAAAGTTCACCTATAAAAAAAAAGCATAGCCTCCTCACACGCCCCTACAGCTATCCTGTCCATCACCATTATAGGTGATATTTCTACCATTTAGGTAGAAAGAATCTTTTACCAATTTGCTTATAATTTAGGCAAAGTAGCAGAACAAAATCTATATTTCTGGATTATACACAATAAATTGCATTTGACTTAAAACCTTGCTATTTCACTACCATAAGATTTTTCTAAGCATATCCCCATATTTGCTTTTCTATCTAAAAAGTAACAGCTATAGATCTATAGGAACTCATCCTTCAGTTGGAATGGGTCCCAGGAACTTAAAGCAGTTGTCTCACTTCTGCATCTGATATTTATTATTTAGATAAAGGCAATACTACTCCTAATATATTACAATTAATTCTATTGCTTCCTTTGCTGGTTGCATTCATTTTCCTATCATATTATGCACTGCGTGTTTCCACGGTTACAAACACCCTGCTATCCATCAGCAATGGTCTTGCTTGCACACTATAGGAAAAAGCAATGGCCTCTCTAGTGGACGGGACTATGGGAGCTCAACTAGGCCAGTGTATTGTCCGATATTGTGCAAGCATGGCCACTGCTGCTGGATTGTAGGGTGGTCATAACTATGGAAATGAGCAATGCATAGTGTTCTGGAAAAATGAATCAAGCTAGCAAATGTGGCAACTGAAAAAGTGACCATAAAATAGTAAATGCCTGTAATTAACTTTACACTGCATGATAAGTGCTCTTTGCTAAAGTGAGGCAACCTAGATAAACACATATGTCATAAGATAATGATGTTGTCTTTACCCCTAGGAATACATTCTTTACTTTCACTGGGCCCAAGGAACCTAAGCATGTTTCTAGAAAGTTATTGACACAATCTTTACTTATAGAACTTATTCTCCTCTTTGATTTAGCCTCCATTAATTAAACATATCCGTTTTACCTCTAAAGAGAAGGCCTGTCAAGTATATCAAGTGTATTTAAAGATAATAAATATATATCTCAACAGCAGAGATAATTTTTAGTACTATAAATTTATTGGAAGAAACAAGCGCTGTCAATGTTCAGCTATAAAACCTTGATATTGTTCAAGGATTGAAGTCATTAAAAAATATCGACTTATGAGCTACTTTCCTTAAATTATAAATAAAAAGGTTAAAGTTCACCTATAAAAAAAAAGCATAGCCTCCTCACACGCCCCTACAGCTATCCTGTCCATCACCATTATAGGTGATATTTCTACCATTTAGGTAGAAAGAATCTTTTACCAATTTGCTTATAATTTAGGCAAAGTAGCAGAACAAAATCTATATTTCTGGATTATACACAATAAATTGCATTTGACTTAAAACCTTGCTATTTCACTACCATAAGATTTTTCTAAGCATATCCCCATATTTGCTTTTCTATCTAAAAAGTAACAGCTATAGATCTATAGGAACTCATCCTTCAGTTGGAATGGGTCCCAGGAACTTAAAGCAGTTGTCTCACTTCTGCATCTGATATTTATTATTTAGATAAAGGCAATACTACTCCTAATATATTACAATTAATTCTATTGCTTCCTTTGCTGGTTGCATTCATTTTCCTATCATATTATACACTGCGTGTTTCCACGGTTACAAACACCCTGCTATCCATCAGCAATGGTCTTGCTTGCACACTATAGGAAAAAGCAGTGGCCTCTCTAGTGGACGGGACTATGGGAGCTCAACTAGGCCAGTGTATTGTCCGATATTGTGCAAGCATGGCCACTGCTGCTGGATTGTAGGGTGGTCATAACTATGGAAATGAGCAATGCATAGTGTTCTGGAAAAATGAATCAAGCTAGCAAATGTGGCAACTAAAAAAGTGACCATAAAATAGTAAATGCCTGTAATTAACTTTACACTGCATGATAAGTGCTCTTTGCTAAAGTGAGGCAACCTAGATAAACACATATGTCATAAGATAATGATGTTGTCTTTACCCCTAGGAATACATTCTTTACTTTCACTGGGCCCAAGGAACCTAAGCATGTTTCTAGAAAGTTATTGACACAATCTTTACTTATAGAACTTATTCTCCTCTTTGATTTAGCCTCCATTAATTAAACATATCCGTTTTACCTCTAAAGAGAAGGCCTGTCAAGTATATCAAGTGTATTTAAAGATAATAAATATATATCTCAACAGCAGAGATAATTTTTAGTACTATAAATTTATTGGAAGAAACAAGCGCTGTCAATGTTCAGCTATAAAACCTTGATATTGTTCAAGGATTGAAGTCATTGAAAAATATCGACTTATGAGCTACTTTCCTTAAATTATAAATAAAAAGGTTAAAGTTCACCTATAAAAAAAAAAGCATAGCCTCCTCACACGCCCCTACAGCTATCCTGTCCATCACCATTATAGGTGATATTTCTACCATTTAGGTAGAAAGAATCTTTTACCAATTTGCTTATAATTTAGGCAAAGTAGCAGAACAAAATCTATATTTCTGGATTATACACAATAAATTGCATTTGACTTAAAACCTTGCTATTTCACTACCATAAGATTTTTCTAAGCATATCCCCATATTTGCTTTTCTATCTAAAAAGTAACAGCTATAGATCTATAGGAACTCATCCTTCAGTTGGAATGGGTCCTAGGAACTTAAAGCAGTTGTCTCACTTCTGCATCTGATATTTATTATTTAGATAAAGGCAATACTACTCCTAATATATTACAATTAATTCTATTGCTTCCTTTGCTGGTTGCATTCATTTTCCTATCATATTATACACTGCGTGTTTCCACGGTTACAAACACCCTGCTATCCATCAGCAATGGTCTTGCTTGCACACTATAGGAAAAAGCAGTGGCCTCTCTAGTGGACGGGACTATGGGAGCTCAACTAGGCCAGTGTATTGTCCGATATTGTGCAAGCATGGCCACTGCTGCTGGATTGTAGGGTGGTCATAACTATGGAAATGAGCAATGCATAGTGTTCTGGAAAAATGAATCAAGCTAGCAAATGTGGCAACTAAAAAAGTGACCATAAAATAGTAAATGCCTGTAATTAACTTTACACTGCATGATAAGTGCTCTTTGCTAAAGTGAGGCAACCTAGATAAACACATATGTCATAAGATAATGATGTTGTCTTTACCCCTAGGAATACATTCTTTACTTTCACTGGGCCCAAGGAACCTAAGCATGTTTCTAGAAAGTTATTGACACAATCTTTACTTATAGAACTTATTCTCCTCTTTGATTTAGCCTCCATTAATTAAACATATCCGTTTTACCTCTAAAGAGAAGGCCTGTCAAGTATATCAAGTGTATTTAAAGATAATAAATATATATCTCAACAGCAGAGATAATTTTTAGTACTATAAATTTATTGGAAGAAACAAGCGCTGTCAATGTTCAGCTATAAAACCTTGATATTGTTCAAGGATTGAAGTCATTGAAAAATATCGACTTATGAGCTACTTTCCTTAAATTATAAATAAAAAGGTTAAAGTTCACCTATAAAAAAAAAAGCATAGCCTCCTCACACGCCCCTACAGCTATCCTGTCCATCACCATTATAGGTGATATTTCTACCATTTAGGTAGAAAGAATCTTTTACCAATTTGCTTATAATTTAGGCAAAGTAGCAGAACAAAATCTATATTTCTGGATTATACACAATAAATTGCATTTGACTTAAAACCTTGCTATTTCACTACCATAAGATTTTTCTAAGCATATCCCCATATTTGCTTTTCTATCTAAAAAGTAACAGCTATAGATCTATAGGAACTCATCCTTCAGTTGGAATGGGTCCCAGGAACTTAAAGCAGTTGTCTCACTTCTGCATCTGATATTTATTATTTAGATAAAGGCAATACTACTCCTAATATATTACAATTAATTCTATTGCTTCCTTTGCTGGTTGCATTCATTTTCCTATCATATTATACACTGCGTGTTTCCACGGTTACAAACACCCTGCTATCCATCAGCAATGGTCTTGCTTGCACACTATAGGAAAAAGCAGTGGCCTCTCTAGTGGACGGGACTATGGGAGCTCAACTAGGCCAGTGTATTGTCCGATATTGTGCAAGCATGGCCACTGCTGCTGGATTGTAGGGTGGTCATAACTATGGAAATGAGCAATGCATAGTGTTCTGGAAAAATGAATCAAGCTAGCAAATGTGGCAACTAAAAAAGTGACCATAAAATAGTAAATGCCTGTAATTAACTTTACACTGCATGATAAGTGCTCTTTGCTAAAGTGAGGCAACCTAGATAAACACATATGTCATAAGATAATGATGTTGTCTTTACCCCTAGGAATACATTCTTTACTTTCACTGGGCCCAAGGAACCTAAGCATGTTTCTAGAAAGTTATTGACACAATCTTTACTTATAGAACTTATTCTCCTCTTTGATTTAGCCTCCATTAATTAAACATATCCGTTTTACCTCTAAAGAGAAGGCCTGTCAAGTATATCAAGTGTATTTAAAGATAATAAATATATATCTCAACAGCAGAGATAATTTTTAGTACTATAAATTTATTGGAAGAAACAAGCGCTGTCAATGTTCAGCTA